>NC_090890.1:27848373-27855873 GCF_036669925.1 Montipora capricornis | reverse complement strand
GTAGTTGCAGTAATACCATGAAAATCACTGAACTGTGGAATGGGCTCAAATTTTTATGTCGTCACCACACCCACTCTTCGTTGCTGACCCGCCTATTTTCGTTGGAGAATTATTAAAGTTGGTATGTGAGCCAGATAGCGCACATTACTAGTAATGTGTGCCATCCGGCTCACATACCGGCTTAATTCTTCTACGAAAATGGGCAGGACAGCAACAAAAAATGGGTGTGGCAACGATATAAAAATTTGAGCCCATTCCACAGTTTGGTGATTTTCGTAGTATTATTGGAAAATCATCCCAATTACCAGAAGTGATATTTTCTGGTGAGGTTGACATTCTCATCGATGTTGTCATTGCTCAACGTCCGTATTTCCAGGTGGCGCCTCGGCAGAAACCTCAATGTAAGTTTGAACCCTCCAGGGCCTTCCATTACAAATGCTGTCCTTGTCTAGTACCGTGTAAATTTTTGGTCACCCTCTGCATGTAGACCTGTGGGCATAAGGTAATTGCTGCTTTCCTAACCAGACCTCCCCAGGTTTTCTCAAGGGTGAAGGTATCAGTTTACTGACTGCCAAAGTCTTGCTTCTCACACAGAGTCCAGGAAGTCTTAATTAATCCTCATCTCATTCCTTTGGTAACAAATTATTTGAAAAACGTTTCTTTTCTTAAAATTGTAGGGAACGATTTATAGTGACATGGTATGGGATGTCTCTCTACATCATGGATCCGATTTTGGGACAGTTGGTTGCTTGGTATAGCTTGGATGCAGGTAACGAAAAAAGCTCTTTAAGATTTTGGCTTACAAGCGTTTTTTGGATAATGTTGATTTTTATTTTTACATTAAATTTTTAAGTATTATGTAATGTTAAAAAAACAAGTGGCGTTGTTTAAATCGGGTTTAAAAACACGAGGCCTAGCCAAGTGTTTTCAGACGCAGTAAAACAGGTGCTGCGAGTTTTTTCAAACACATTTCCACAAAAAGCGAGTCCCCCTGGTGTCTGAATAAAGGTTCGAATTATGTGTTAAGAAAACAATAGCAGACAAGAAAAACAAACTCTGTCTTATTAGTATGCTTTATATAAAGAATTGTAATGAGGATTGTTTTATCAGTTTCAAAGCTTATGCACATGACGTTTTATCGGTGATCTGATTGATTGTTTCGCTCATGAATTATTAATGCACTATTAAAAACCTATATCCGGAAGTCCTGTCTCACAAAACTGGCCCTTTTTTTCTCTACAGAGGTCCAAGACATCTGTTGTGTTGGTTCTGAGATCTATGTTTATGATTCAGAAGGTTGTGTTAAATGGTTTGGTCTACTATCTGTCAAGGAGTGTGTGGCAAGGCTGCATAAGATGGGAGAAGTCAAACAATGTGTCATGGTGAGGGATTTTTCTAAAGCAAATACATATTTTTCGTAAACAGCTGCTTCCTCGAAGAGTCGTACATGTACACATAACCACCCTAAGTGGCTTTTTCTTACGAGTTTTATCAGGGGCACCTAACGAGAATATAGTTCAAAACCACTTAAACATAGCATTGTAAAACGTATTTTTGTATTTAAACGGTAGATATAGGCATATTTTTATCCCCTAAAAATTTTTCATCTGTTCGGATGTCCTAGCTGAAAGTCAAGTGATCCGAAAATTATAGGGATCAAAACGTACCTTTTCGAAAATTTCAGCCAGAAAAAAGGCTTCCAAAAAAATAGGTGACATTTTTAGGGTAAAAATCCTTCTAAAATGGGCAATTATACCATTTTTTAGGGGCTCGAGAATCCTAGGACAGGCAGGCAAGCAAGAAATTTTACAACAAATGTTCCGAAAATTCTAGATATCAAATCGTCTTCCGAACAGATATTTTCCGAAAATTGACGTTGGGTGCCCTTGTTTTATTTGGATCCAAAGTTGTCCGAAGTTTGCATGTGTACTTGTTTTAAGAAAAAGATGGCCTTAATTTTGTTCTCATTTGCGTTTCGTTTCCAGAAATTATAATGTTGGACAAACATCACCATTTTGCTCGGCAACATTCTTTGAAAGAAAAGCTTTGTTTCGAGGCGCTGGGTGGAAATAAAGAAATTCACCAAGACTCATTTTAGAACAAAGAATTAATTCTTTACGGTTCTTTATCTGGCCCCAGTTGTTGGAAGGGTGGATAGCGCTATCCACTGGATAAATCACAATCCAACGGATAACTCAATTGCTTTTGCTAGTGTTTATCCACTGGATTGTGTTTTATCAGAAACTCATAAAGGTTTTCAACCCTTATGAGTTTCTGGGTTTATCCAGTGGATAGCGTTATCCACCTTTTGAACTACTGGGGCCTGGGGATTAAAGTGAAACAACTCTAGACTTAAACAATAGTATCAACAAAGTTGTACTTGAGTTTGGTTAACATCTGGTGATAAAATCTAAATCTTAATTCTAAATTTGAGTTTGGTTAAAATCTGACCACAGGTTTTGCTGGACTGCAGACATTATATCATTCCTGGTTCTGCCAGAGATCTGGTTCCTGTTTGTTTGGTAGCAAACCTTCGGGATAGATTACGCGAAGAGGAAAACAGAGACTATCAGGTAGCATGAGAGATTACTTATCATTATTTAAATATATCGTGGCAAATGAACTCTAATAACTACCTGAAAAGCATTCAAAAGCATCACTAGTGGAAGGTATTCCCCAGAACTATTCCTTTTGCTTGAAAATTAGAATCGCTTTTTGCAATTAACATTACAAACAGCACTGCAGAAAAGTACTGTAGGGTAGCAATGGCAAAGATGTCACGAAGATTTAATTCCACTGCTGCGTCTATCGTCCCCTAGGAACTTATTCTCGGACTTGACACACTGGAGCATGATATGGAACCAGAAACAGAAGAGAGCAGCTATCCGCCAAGTTTCCATGGTGACCTTAGCATGACAAGCAGCCCTGACACTTTAAGTGTCTGCAGTGATGCGCTCACCGATGATCTGGAAGGAACTGGATCAGCTTCAGGCAAACAGATAGGAGACGGTGATCGTGACGATGAGAGCAATATGAGTGAACGTAGCTCCTTGTCCAGGGGGACTAAGAAGAAGGACCTGTCCTTAGAAGGTATGTTGATGACCGCTGCTGCAGCAGCCAAGAAATTTACCACTGAAAGACAAAAAGGGAACAACAACGTACGGAGGTCTGTTTCTGCTGACAGCCCACAAAATGGAAGAAACGTCACTGAAAAGGATGGGATGGCAAGCCCTTCAGAGCAACACCAAGGAGTTATGAGTTACGGTGTTGGATCTGGCTTTGTCGACAACGTGGGTCAGCAAACTGAAGGAGTGGACATTCAAGAAAGGAACCAGGAAGCAAAGAGTCCATTGTTGGGGAAGAAAGCTTTGGAACGGAGTCCATGTCACTCGGACGACAGTGAGTCGAGATTGTCAGGGAATGAAGCTGGAGTTGCTGAAGAGGAAGCTAGCGAAAAGTGAGCAAAGATTTGTCTTTTGTGTTTGAGTATGTTATTTTTGACAAGAAATGTAGAGCGCACGGTTTTCAATAGATTTTCAAAGTAATCTCTTTTGCCAATCACAGCAGCTTCAGCTAATTAAGTGATCCTATGGTGAAGCAAAGTAAGTACATGCCGACGACGCTAAAGCCCGGTTTTCACAAGCGACGCAAGCACAGGCGCAAACATAAGTAACTTATGCTAAGTGAAAACGAACGTCGAAAAAAGCATAAGCGCGCACAAATGCTGGGAGAAGGGAGGAATCAGGAACGAGTGCTTTACCTTGTCAGTTTCGTTTTCATACGGCATAAGGCGAACGCAAGCGCAAATCAGTAATTAATATACATTTGAATTATACTATTTTCAGAAAGGAGAAGACCATTTTTAAGGACAAAAAGAAAAGAAAGAAAAGAGTCGTGACTGTTGGTAGGTTGAGAGTGAAAAAAGATCACACAAGTTTGTTTATACGAATAAAGGGTTCTCTGTTCGGAGTCGTTCTCTGTCGTGGAGTGTTCACGATTCGTAACATTCTTCCAGGCATCGTTGACTTGTCTAAACCGCCTGTTTGGCCTGAAAACTAGTGGGCGGCTGCTCGAAGGAAACGCAACGCCATAAAGGGGCACCGTTTCGCTAAACTTTTTTCGTGCAATGAAAAAGAGCACTCTTTGTAGCCTTTCCTTTCTTGCTCTCTTTCCGTTGCCGGGCTGGGAGCGTTGAAAGATTCTTTGTCATCTCCTTCTTTGTGTTAATGCTATTAAACCTTTCAAAAACACCTCGGTGATGCGAATCTCGTTAGTGCCGCCCAGCTGGTGCACACTGGCGAAAAAAGGAAGTCAAAATCATTCTTTTTTTTTTGTTTTTTTTCAGATATCGATTCACCTCAAGTGAAGCAAGGTAAATTGTTTGCTGCTTATTTTTTATCATGAGAGTTTTGTCACAACCCCCCCCCCCTCCCTCCTGCACCCTAGAACTGGCTCACTTCCTTGTGGTTTGACTCGCCCGTTCTTTCCTGACTTCAATCGTTCAAAATTCCTGCCTTTGAAAGAAATTGCTTTGAGCTTGGGAAGTACATTCCTTATTAATTTATATGGAGGGCAGTAATATTAGGAGAATATATCGGTACGAGTTGTCAGGCAACCCGTACAGAAAAAGATCGTGTGCCGTTATTCTCCAAGTACGGTCCAAGAACGTTTGGTTAAGCGGGGATTTACTATATCGGTACGATAAAAAGAAGCTTTGAACGTTTTTCACACATTTTGTGCCAATTTATGGACGGGATGCAGTGTATCTGATTTTCAAACTTAAGGACAAACAATGTCTACCAAGATAGTGAATTTTAGGCCCCTGTCTTCAGGAGTTTTACAGAAAAATTTGCAACTAATTTAGACCTCTTCCGCCATACACAAACTCTGGGTTATTCAGAACAATACCCTGTCTAATCCGTAAAAAGTAATGGAGCAATATTGGCAAGAAAGCAATTTACTTAATTGGTTGGTTTAAGTTAATGATGGCCTTTTGACTGCCAGGCTGAGTTGTGTGAGAAGTTTCATTATTGATTATCACTTTACACAGTAATATTCCAGGAGAGTCCGATGCTCCAGGAGAGAAGCTCTCCCTTTCGTTTCCCATCTTTGTCAACCGAGGACACAGAGGTATGGTTATAATAGTCGCAAACTTATATAGTCGAGCGCAAGTGCTCCACTGATTTGGAATACTGTAAAGCAATATTAAAGTTAAAACTAATCAAACCAGGCGGAGCAGAGTAGAGAACCAATGCACACAACGGACATTATAGCGCTGAGTCCGAGAATCGAACCCGGGACACTATGATCGAAGGCGTGTGCTTTCAGCACTGAGCCAACAGTGCTCCCCATGTCACTGATGTCCAAGAATTTGCAATGTTTTGCGATGAACACGCTTTGTGAAAGACTTGTGCATCTCACTGTTCTGCAACCCTGCACACAAGTGAAAGGAACACTGCTAATCTTTTTTTACCAATGAGAGCAGAGGGACACTTTGTGGTGAGTATCGGTGAATAAAAACCTCGACTTCGTCTCGGTTTTTATTCCCTGATATTCACCGCGCCTTCGGTCCTTCCTGAGGTGAATAATTGTGTTAGTATTAGTTTAATTACATAGGTGATTGTTTGAAAAAATATCAGTGGAGAAGAAGAAATAGAAAACTCTTTTAAGTCGGAACTGAGGTCATTAAGTGCAACCAATCAGCGCAAAGAATTTCAATAATCACCAAAATTATACTAAATATCGCGAAGATTACGGGACACTTCGTGACGTTTGTCATACACGACGTGCATTTTATTATGGTGTAATCCTGTGTCGCGAATCCGTCAGGGCCGAACTTCACGATATCACAAATAAACTAGATTTTAGACGTTTTAATAAGTTTCAAAATACAGTACTCCCTCGCTCTCTCTAGTCAACTAAAAATGTGTCACAATTACAAATTGGACAAACGATCTGTCGACAACGGTCTTCTGTTTCTCTGAGTTACTCAATCAAGCTTTCAATCAATATGGAAATACTTGGAACTTGTTCATCTTTGATTTCTAAGGCCCGTTTCAAACGTCGAACTTTTCATGTGCCGAATCTAATGCAAATGAGCGAAAACAATGGATTTTTCTCATTTGCATTAGATTCGGCACATGAACAGTTCGACGTTTGAAACGGGCCTAACTGTGATTGACATATACTTAATTCCTATTATCGCATGTTTTAAAAGGGCCTGCTCGAATTAATTATCTGTTTATAATAGTAACGCAGTCTCCGACACCTGGACACATCCGATGTGTTTCTTCGGGTTGTCTTCCTAGTCAAGCTAGTTGTGAACTAATCTCTGACCCGTTAAGGGGTTTTCACTATAAAATTTCTCTGTGACTCCTTAGCTGAAGAGTAGAAGACTATCAGAGCCTGTGAGTCCTGTTCCGTCGGAGCTATCCCCTGGTATCCCGGCTATTCTCTCCAAAGCTAAAGGACTTCTAAAAAAGAAACTAAAGTCACCATCAGATGATCATTTACCTGCCATGTCCCCGTCATTTTCCCCTACCCCTCCGCTAGAGGAGAGTCCGGCGGAGACGGTAGAAGAAGAAAGTCAGGAGATTGAATGTCCACAGGAAGTAGAGGAGCTAATTGAGAGTTCAGCGAAAGCAAGGTAGGTTGTTTGATTAATTATGTTGGTGTTGTTTGAAACGTTAGCTTGCGTTTTTCCCGCGCTTAGCTGAAGGTGCGGTATGTGGTCTGACTTGCACCATGATTGGGTCATTTGATTGTTAGTGTTAACTGTGATTGACCAACTGCAAACGTGGTGTTGTACAGTCGCGTTTTCCCGCGCTTAGATGAAGCTGTTAGCATGTATCTGCTTCGTGCCATGATTTGGTCCTTTGATTGATAGTGTCTGTTGTGACTGGCCAGTTGCAAACGTGGTGTTACATTCGCGCTCACTTGTTCGGTGGTCATGTAGGAGAATAATAACTCGTTATCCTGGATATGTCGACACAAATTTATTTTTGCCCTTTATCTCTTTTCCAGAAATGAGGTGAAAAACCCAGCCATTCTTTTTAGCATCAGAAGTCTTTGTGAAACTCTTGAAGGGTGGATTTCCAATCTGCACTCAGCTTCGAAGAGCTGCTACGAGTTAAACGCGAACTCTGAGGACAGCAACAATGAGGTCACGTTGAAGAGTTTTCTGAATGCACCTGCATTTGATAACGTCTCTTATCTGGCACGAATGTGTTTTGATTGTGGTGTTTATGGATTAGATGGTTTGAAATGCCTAGAGTATGCGTGTAATCGAGTGGAAAATATGCACAGAAACTCTTCAAATATTGTTATTCAAGCCAATACAGAAATCGAGAATGTTAAGGATTCAACCCATGGTGGTTTGGGTGAGGTCACACCTAGTGTGATCGTGTCAATCCCGCATGATGAGATTACCAATTGTGTCGCAACACCTTTGCCTATAGGCATTGAAGGATTCATGGAATCAAGCAACATTCAACAGCCGTC
>NC_090890.1:27810873-27840873 GCF_036669925.1 Montipora capricornis | reverse complement strand
TTTCTGCATTGTTACATAGATTTTCACAGTGAAGACCTCATGAATGAGCCCCTCGAATGTCGATACCTAATCAAATTGATTCAGTGCGCCCGTCTGTATAGAAAAACCTTAAATAACAATGACCACAACCAGGTTTTCTGAGCCCGCAAGACTGAGCACCCCAGGCAAACCATTGTTTTAACGAAAACCGCTACTCAGCAACCTGGTTTTGGTCATTGCTGTCTAAGGTCGTCTGTATAGGCCTCTTCAGAAAATACCATAATACTCTTAGTTTGTCTTGGGACCATTGAAATTCGCAAGAGAAACTGGAAAGAATGCTTATGCAAAATTTGGGGGGACAGACAAAGATTATTATGGTATTTTCCAAAGTGGATTATTAAATTTCCCAAAGAGCACATTAATCATGCCTCTGATAAATTTTAAAAAGTCTGAGATGTCATTTCAATCCTGGGATTCGTAATTGACTGTAATAGATTAGGCAGACTTGAAATTGTGGTCAATGCTTTTTATCGAATTTTAAAAATGTATATTTCGTAAGTGTAGCGGAAAACTCTCGAAAGCTAACAAACATCAGAGAGCTGCGTTGACCTTTTTATCGACTCAAATAACACACAGTTCAGTTCAAGGAGTTACTATCACAGGCTGGCACATCCGCGACATTCACGATTTGGACACACACGAAAAATAGAATTGCCCAGCCAGCCCCGGGAATCCTCGTTGACCAAAGATGATTCGCTTTGGCTGCAAAACCTTCTACATAAAGGCAACGTTCCTTGGCCACGTCGGCTATTTTGTGAACTCTTTCTCGACAGAAGAGGGACGTGCTTCACACGTGCCAGGTCATTTGCCTTACCCATCCAATGCCGGGACAAAACTGCTTAGACGATTTCCCCACTTCTGAGCCTAAAGGGCAGGACTTTCCCGCCTTTTCTTGAGCTTGTTAAAATTATTGGATTGTAAGAATGATCTTTGTCTTTTCAGACCCGGTTCTCACACTGTAGCGTGGCCAAACGCCGATCACTTGCAGCTTCTTGTTGATTATACGTGTGAAAAAGATCATAAAGGATTTAGACAGTTCATGGACTTGTGTTGGAAACACTGGTGAGGAAAGACGTCTTTTACGTCATATATAACACCAAGAGTCCGTCACTCAATAGTAGGATTGTCCCCATCAGCGTAAAAAAAGTGTCTATTTTTTTAAACCAAGTTTTGCGGGAATATAAACAATCGACTAAGTAGGCTGACTCAGTGTTGCACTCATTTTAAACCCTTTTGGGAATAAATCGCTTTGTTCAGGTTGTTTCCATATCATTAAAATGTGAATGCTACATACATTATAGAGCGTTTTCAGATGATGTCACGGCAGCCATGTTGGTGTTCCAAAACAAAGAAACGGCAGCTATATTGGTGTACCAAACTAATCTCCCGGGAATTGAATATTCAATTTTTATGCAAATAGTTTCTTTTGTTTCATCAAATTAGCATCCATTCTAATCACGTGATTGAAAACCCTCTATAATGCAAATACAGTAAACAAAGAATCTTAACTTCGGGAGACTTGAATTGGTTTAAAAATGGATACTCTCCTGTCACTGATGGGGACAAACCAGTACAAGATTCTTGAGCCTGCTTCACACTTACGACGCAAATGCAAACGCAAGGAAATACATGTGTGAACGACTTCAACGCAAATGCAAATGCAAACGCAAGCGCAGACGCAAGAAATGGAAAAGGTTTCATTTTCTTGCGTTTACACTTCGCACGTGCGAACCGAGGAAACGCAAACGCAACGCAACGCAACGCAACGCAACGCAACGCAACGCAACGCAGGTTTATCCTCGTCCACTATCTTTGTGTACCAGGCTTTATTCTTGGGTAATGGTCTCTTGATGACAACAAATCTTTGTCACTGAAGTTTGTCATGGTTTGTTTCTGTGGAATGAATAGAATAGATTACTAAGTTAGTAATCTAGTAAGTTTCAGTCTAATAGCCCTTGTCACGCACGGTTAGCTTTTCTCATTTGCATTACAATGTAATCTAACGTGGGTGCGAGGCAATTTCGGGTTAAAACTACAAAATAACCCGAAATTGCCTCACATACATGCTAGATTATATTGTTATGCAAATGAGAAAAAATAACCGTGAAAAGGGCTATTCGCGACGATCTCTAAATTAATTAAAGAAAATTTGGAAACCAAAAGTTATTCCGACTCCCGATTAGCCCAGTGGAGTAAGAATCAATTATGCCAAAGCCCTTGGAAAATTTCAAACACCTGATACAAGAATGATACAAATCTGATTACAGACATTAATACCTCTGGTATGAAGTTATTTTGGTGGGAGTTTAGTTTTCTGTTCGAAAATGGTTATTTCATTTTGTCAGTCGTCTTTTGACTTTTTATATAAGATTTAGATATGTAAATTAAAATACTCAAGCTAATTCTAAAATCCAAAATGAAATGTATTTACTATGTGAATACCTAGATAAAGCCCATAAAATAGACCTTTGATGGTATAGTAACTAATAGCTTAGGAAACAATCCGGCGATGCCCTCCTTTCATCATGATCAGTGTTAGTCTTGACCAAAGGAATGGATGTAGAAATTAAAAACTTGAACCTCAAGGAATGTTTTCCATAGTTAAGTGTAATGACGCATGCGTATGAAATTTTATATGTTGTAACTGCGGTCATAAAACAAATTTCTCAACGAAAGATCGTCGCCGCATACGAAACAACTTCAAGTAATGCAATTTCGATCATACTTTCACCGCTTACTTGATGTAGAACGAACCTTCAGATGGCTTAAAATCTCACAGGTATGTGCCGCAATCGCAAGGCCCTAGCTTCAAACCCCTTTTACTATATATAACTGCTGACTTGTTTCATTAGCGGTGATGATCTTTCGCTTGGAAAATCGATAGTTTACTGTTTTATACCGCGGTATTGTGAAATGCGAATCGTTTAACCGCGTACGGTTGCAAAGGTACACGCCTGCCATCTTCTCCTGATTGTAAGCAGTCTCACAAAGTGCCCCTCTAAGTTGTGTAAAGCAACTGTCAGTTTCTTGTAAATGATCTGTCTCCCGTCTTTTATAACACGAATAAGCGCCGCACAGTTTTAATGTCCTAAATGTCGTTGTCTTCTCAGCTACTGGTCAGGCCTGATTCGTCTCTGTGTCTGCTCTAATCGTCGAAAAGAAGCTCTCCGCCTGTTGGTGTGTTTGAGTGACCTGAAGCTTATAAAGGATCCACAGTCTTGGGGTTTGTATAGTCGCCATTATTCAAGCAACGTAAATCAAATCAATTGTTGGTTTTTTTCGCCAAAGCATTCCAGGTATGGCAGCGTCATCATCGATAAATACACCTCTTATCTACGTAAAGGTTTTCGCCGAAGTTAACAGGCTAGGATTAACGCTACTCAAGCTTCGAACAAAACGACCCTGGACCTACAATCTTAGACAAAAACCTTGAAACACTTCGAACATTCTCGCAGCGTTTTCGGCTCCCTCCCTTTCTCAATGTTGTTGTAGCCAGTCAAACAGTAAAATGTCTTCTCAACACTGTCCCGGGGAAAGGGGTGTTTCAAGGATTTTTGGCGTGGATTGTAGTTTCTCAAGAGTCCCGGAAAGCCAGTAGGTTAACTACCAACTATCCACGTAAGTGAAGTTTTAGTTCTTGAAGCGACTTTGATTTAAAGGTACAGGGCATACACCCGAAAAGCCAGGGCGTTGGAAGAACGCACGTCTCGTTGTTAAGTACGTCTATTGCTTTTTGAGGTACAACAATACATAGGTGTTAAGTGTGACAAGAAGCTTCGGAGGGCGAAGATATAAGAAAGGAAATAATGAATGCTGTATTTATCGATGATGTCTCGGAGATACTCGAAAAACCTCCGACTGCTCCCAACAGCATAGTCCGCGATGACCTTCGACTCCTCTCGGGTGAAGTCGGGTTATTTCCGAGTGTCCGAAGTCATCGTTGATAAGTCCATCCCTCTGCGAGACATGTTGTTTAATGGATCTGACGTTTGTTTCTGGTGTTCAGGGCTTCTCCCAAAGGCTTTAAAAGAATGGAGACTACTGCTGGAATTGCTTTTATCACGCGAACACCATGGAGAGGAGTCCCCTCATGTGTGTGTGCCGATGGCTTCTCCTGATTGGTCGCCAGATTTGACGTGGAATAACGTAATCAAGTTAATGCTTGAGCGGTTGGGCGCTGGACACACTGTAAACCTACTGCAGTCTCTAACTCTTGATACGCCAGAGCTTTCCAGAGATTTACGCTACGCGTGTTTACTTGGAGCTGTGATTGAGAGAAGACAAAGGTAACTGGGAGTTTTATTTTAAATGTTAGTCGCTTTTTCTCGCAGATGCAGTTTAGTTTTACCCATTTGTAGTTTGTTTCCGTTTTCGTCGGTCTGAGAAATCTACAATTTGGTCACGTGTTTACCAAGAAGCACGTTGCATTCTCGTTCCCAGAGCTCTACGGTTTCTTAATTTTACCCCTGACCAAACAAATCGGAAGTTTCTCGATCTTAACTCAGATAAAGGTTTGTCCAGAAATGCACCTAATTAAGTGTGTTAAAAAAAACACAGGAAAAAAACGAGTATGCCTTGATTTCAAAAAGACACCTGTTTATTTTGACTAGAATTTTCCTTTTTCGTGGTCCGCCATTACTAACTTTAAATCTTGAGAGAGCTGACGTCACTCTTCCCTAGGTGTCCAATCGGTCAGTTTTGAACGGGAGTAATGGTGGATGAAAATCAAAGCTGACGAATTTGCCAGTCAACAAACACACTTTCAAAATCTGAACAAAAAAAGGAATTGCTTATTTTATCATAGTAGCACAGTAAAATAATTTCTTTAGCCGTCTAGCGACTTCACAAACGAGAAATAAGTACAGGAAGATAATATGCCGTTGGCTACAAACGCGTATCCTAATTTCTTCGATGTGCTCCCAGTGAGTTGTATTTCTATGGTATTTATTGTCTTTTTCCAGGACCTTGATTCACGAAATGCTTAAAAAAATGGATTCGTACTTGTGGTCGAATCGACGAGGTGCGCTGTCTCCGAAGGTACGGGAAAGAAGACAGCTTCCATTTACTTCCGTTATTTTACAGTTAAATAAACGACAACCTTTTTGATGATATTTCTGTTTTTTTAATTTTCAGCTCAACAATTTTCGTAAAGAAGAAGAACTCTTAGGCTCAAAGAGCAAGGTAAGGAAATGCAGTGGGACGTCGATTTGACGAACATGTTTCCTCTTTATAAAGACGGAACAAATTTACAGTAAGATGTATTGAAAAGAACCACGATACAACGTAGCCCCGGTAGAACAGACTTAATACCGCATTCACACCAAAGCTTAAACACGTTTAAAAGCTGTTTAGTTAAACATAGTTTAAAATTGTTTTCTTGATACAAGTTACTACCTGACATAATGTAGACTCCAAATTCAATACAATGAAGACACACATTAGAACTGAGATGAACCCTACGTAATTTTGTTAAACCTGGTTTAACTAAACGTGTTTAGTTGGTGTGAATCGGGCCTTAGATTTCCCAGTTCCTCGGCATGTCGTTAAATCGAGATGCCACGATAGTACTAGTTTTATTTTACGTTTGCTACATTTATGTCCATTAAAATAAAATCCATTTACGCCCCGTGCAAACCGGCGGACGCAACAACTCCCAACATTGTTGGGAGTTGTTGGTTCTGCACATGTTGAATGGTGTTGACAGTTGTGTGCACACTGACGCAACAACTACCAACAATGTAAGTACGTGCAGTGTATTATGGGAAGGATACGACCCATAAGACTTTGCAAACTTAAAACATTCGGCAGTCATCTTGTTTTCAACAGGTTAATGCGTTGCTTTCTCCATGGAGACCATATGTATTGCGCGTGCGTGGTCCCAACAATGCTGGACTGAAGAGCTATGCAAACGGATCCAACATTGTTGCGCTGCGTTCGCTTCGGCGATTACGAAGCAAAAGAAATGTTGGGAGTTTTTGGCTCAAAAGTTTGAACAGCTTCGAACTTCGTGCAGCATCTGCCAATAACTAGCCTGTTCCATGCTCTCAGATAGTGGCTCGATTTCTTTTTCTCGTTCTCGTTCCCTCGCCTCCACTATCTGAGAGCCTGGAACAGGTTACCCAACAACATGCAACAGGGTGTGCAAACGGACGCAACATGTAACACCGAACAATGTTGGGAAATCGTTGGCCAACAATGTTGCAATGTTGGGAGTTGTTGGCCAACAATGTTGCAATATTAGGAGTTGTTAGCCAACAATGTTGCAATGTTGGGAGTTGTTGGCCAACAATGTTGCAATATTAGAAGTTGTTGGCCAACAATGTTGCAATGTTGGGAGTTGTTGGCCAACAGTGTTCCAATGTTGGGGAGTTGTTGGCCAACGATGTTGCGTCCGTTTGCACGGTGCTTTACAGCACAGGTACAAATATTAAAAATACCGTTTGAAAGAGTTGAGGAAAAAAAATTCCGTGGGCTCGCGTGGTTCAACAGGTTAGTTTCTCTTGTTCAATATGGCAGAGGAACAATGGAACGCATTTGTTATTGAAACAAGATTCCAAGCAAGAGCTAACGTTCTCTTTTGTAACTTCAAGAAATGTTTGTTTAGAATTGACCCTAATAGCACTGTCAATGTGGCTTCATAGAATTGTCGTTTTCAACAGGATGACATCAAACCTCAGCTGGATTCCTTGTTACAGTTCAGGACTCTGGAAGATGGAGGTACTCCTATTAAAGGCTCACTTTCAACCGACAGGCATTGCGTGCCGTGGAACAATTAGGGAGCTTAAGGGCCCACAGACGGTTTTTCGCGCGTTGCTAAGAAATATTACTTCCGGTAACTGACGTCATCATATTATGAACTGACAAGAAAACCCACTTACAAGCAAAAGTCACCGCACAAACTGTTTTTTCCATCGAAGATTTTTCCTCGCCCTTCATCGCGATCGTTCTCAGATCAACTGCGCATGCGTAAACGAACTGACTTCCGGTTTGAGAAAAAAGCTTAATTTCCGGCGGTGTTATATTGAATTAATTTTTTTTTACATGGCACGTTTCACCCCCAAATACAGAATATAGCTAAGCATTGATTCTTTAAAATCATCTTTTTTGAAAAAGTTATGGGTATTTGAGTATCGTTTATGTCTTTAAAAAGAACATTTTTCAAAATAAAAAGAAAACCATGCTTGGCTGGATGCAAAAACGAATAAAAATTATCAAACCATCGATCAAATACCCAAATTGCGTAGCACGGAGACAAATTTAGAGTTTTCTTTTATTGGTCACGTGACCATGGGCGTGGCATGATGACGTCATATTTAGGGTCATTGGCTTACAAAAGTTGGAAACTGACCAAAATAATGCCAAACTCTCTCAAATTACTTAACCATTACATCCTTAGCAACGCATCCCAAAAAATACGTCAGTGGGCCCTTAAGCAACGACAACGGCGACGGCAACGAGAACGTCACAAATTTGCATATGTAGTGGACAAAAACAATAGCTTTGCACGCCCTGCACGTGCGTTTTTCACTTTTGTCCATTTCTTTGCCGTCGTCAGCAAAACTACAACGTGAAATAGCCAAATTTAAGGTTTTATGAACAACGTCAGCACTTGAGGATAAATTTTCATTTTCTCCACTAAATTAAGCGCCGTTCTGACCAGTGTCATTTTTGAGGAACTACTACACCCTTGTCATATTAAAAAGGTTGAAATAGTCACGAAACGATTAAAACAACGCGAATTTATATTTTGAGATGACGTTCTCGCTGCCGTCGCCGTTGCTTAAGCTCCCTATTTTCATAAATGAAAATCCCGTTAAGGCTGAAATTCATCGAATCAGATCGCTACGATGAACAATGTGAATTTCCATAACAATCGGGTGGTGAAGAGGATTAATTGTGTGTTCATTATTCTATTATTCCTGCTCGAAAATTTTCGTTATTCCCTTATTCTAGTAAAAAGAACTCATTCCGTTGCAAAAATCTACTTATTCCGGACGATACAAGTCGTTCTTCCGCCTCACAAAATGGCATTGTTCCATTATTCCAACAAAAAAAATTCGTTTATTCGTATTCTATTATTCCTCCTCACCTACCGAATAACAAAAACAAACGATCGGAGAGCCTGTCGGTTGAAGATGCAATTTGCTGTATCTTGCGTGAGCGTTAGCAAGTGTTCTCTGTCTAAGAAATTTGTCTTACAGTTTGGTTGGAGTTTATTAATGAGAGCGAACAAATGATTGCTCACTTTGTATGACCCTTTTATCAGACTGTTATTTCGCGTCTTCCAAGTTTTGCTTAATTATGCACATTTGATGTGCACAAATAAACATATATGTATATTTTTACATATTTGATATACATAATTTAGGCACGATACTGGTCTGGAAAGCTGTTTTAAATGTAGGCGGTCTTCCAAAACGATTAATTCAATAAGAGATATGAGAGTTGTAGGCTCCAGGCCATGAACTGCTGGGTTTGGCTGGGGTTATGGTTAGGAGACACTTTGTAGCGTCTGCTCAGGGCAAGATGTACTTTAACAGCAAGAGTGAATTAGATAAGAGTCACAAACGAGTCTACTTTTAGAATACCCGTTCCCGCGAAAATCAGTTGTCATGTCTCTGAAAAAAAAAAAAAAACACGACAGAAGCAATCACGCGTGACGTGGCTTCTCCTGATTGGTTAAAATTGGCGGCCCTTTGTTTGTTTCGCGCGCAAAATAAATCCATTTGTGAACGTGCTGGGGCAAGACCACAAAGTGATAGATCAACACTTATCTAATTCACTCTCGCTTAACAGTTAATTTACGACGGGTTACTAAAACGTTTTTTTTCTTTTCTAGCTTCCAACTGGGGACAAAATATCCGCCTATCGGGGTGAGTGCCTTTTAATTAAAGCATGGGTTTTTAAAAAGAGCCTTTTTTACGACAAACATTTCCTGAAGAAAGGCTTATCCTAATGCCTGAGTGCCCTTGATCCGATCCTGGTGCTCTTGTGTGTCGTTATTTATTCTATAAACACCATTGAAATACCAGGTGGGCTTCGCGCGAAAACACTATATCTCCACGTGTGAAAATAACATGTCACCTTCACACGTGAAAAGATCGTTGCTATGGTTACATAATAAATCGCGCCGTTGTTCTACGTCAGGACTAGAAAAATAGTAAAGTG
Source organism: Montipora capricornis (assembly GCF_036669925.1). Classification (NCBI taxonomy): domain Eukaryota; kingdom Metazoa; phylum Cnidaria; class Anthozoa; order Scleractinia; family Acroporidae; genus Montipora; species Montipora capricornis. The sequence goes on along the minus strand of NC_090890.1, from coordinate 27,831,666 downwards.
AAATGGTTCGGTATTTCATTGGTGTTTATATGATAAAGAGAACATTGCATGACCGCTTGGAGATACGAAATTTCTCTTCTCGTGTTGAAAAATATTGCGCTCGTTCGTTGCGCACACTCAAGAAGTATTTCTTTAACACTCGAAGAGAAATTTCGTATCTCCCCGCGGCCATGTAATATCCTCAGTTTACAAAACATATTTTAAAATTTGACACAGCCAAAGCCAATGTGGTGCACCTTGTTTCTCTTGGTCGTTTTAGAAGTTTCGTAATCTTTAATTCCGGTAATAAATTTAAATTGTAAACAGACGGTACTTGTTTTGTTTTTCATTACGGGAAGGGAAGCATGACAGTGTATCATTCTTGTTTTCTAAGCGGTGAATGCTTGGTGTGCTCGCTAAAGCTGTGTGAACAAATTTCGACAAGCAATCAAGGACTGCTCATGTTTGAGTGCGGTAAGTGGTTTCCGAAGCTCTGTTAAACGCTTGGTTGCAGTTTAGAGCTACTTTTACAAATAGCAATTTTAATTTGACAACGAAGCTCAAGGAGATAAATACAAAGGAACTGAAAGACGTGCTTGTTTTTTGTTAAACGAAGCAACTACGAGTTACGTCGGAAGCACGTGACCTTGAAACGTGAAACTTGCAAGTCTTTTCCTAGGAGCAAAGCTGGGGATTTTACGACACCAGTTTTACGCGCAGATGTGGACAAAAATATAAGATCGACGCTGCGTGCGCGGGAAAATGCAGGAGCTACGTTCCATCCAAATTAGGGAATTTTTAAACTCAAAAATCCCCAGCTCTGAACTAGAGGCAAACGCTTCAAGGTTCTGGTTACGTTTAACCAGCAAGAGAGAGCTGTAAGAGTTGCTGAGGTCAACTGGTCGGTACAACTCGGCAATTGGAAATGTTTTTCATTCAAAATGCGCCAACCACTGGTAGAAGAGAACCCATGATATAAAGCGCATACAATGAACTATGATCCGAGTAAAACGGCAACAATAGGGTTGCATCCTATACTTTAATGAAATAGACCCTTCTCCAAAATGGCGGCAACGGATTTGAATGAGTTAAAATTGAACTGAATGAAAAACTTATACCACAAATAGAAAGAACAGCTTTACTTTAGTAACCCTGCAAAGTTTCAGCGTATAAGGTGTTATATCAGCTGAGAAAATGTAACTTTTGACAAAATTACAGACGTTTGTATGACTGGGGGTATATGCCATACCCGCAGTCATACAAACGTCTGTAAATGTTTCATTTTTCAGCTTAAATTTTCTCAGCTGATATAGCACCTAATACACTAAAACCTTGCAGGGTTACTAAAGTAAAGGTGTTCTTTCTAGTGCTGGTATACGTTATTAATTTTAACTTATATTATTTGAATTTTCGGCCGCTATTTTGGAGAATGGTCTGTTGGAGGTGGTAATTGACTAAATTCCATTATTGAAACTGAGGTTTTACATGGTGGACAATTCTTTATTTTAGGTCACGTTTTCCACAAACACTGTGTACCAGAGGCAGCGTGTGTGCTTTGTTTCCAAGAAAACTTGACCAGTATTGGATCATGTATTCTTTAACACTACAACACAGCTGACAAGTTTTTCTCAAGAGCAAGGTACACCTTCAACACGCAGGCGCACCATGAAAGGAGGATCCTGTACCCCACGCGATTCATCCAGAGTCGTAAAAAATTCTTGTAAAACATTAACTCCAGATAGTCCATGAAAGGGATCTCCACTCCAACAAAAGAATAGCTTTAAGGACGGTGCCTACTAATTCAAAGGTATTTTTGCCCCGGTTCGTGATTATGCAGGAAATGTTGATCTTAACAAGTTTTATTGAAATCCAAAAAGGAAATTGGGGGTAACCACGCATTTTTCAAAGATAATTGATGAATTATATTTGTAAAAAGCTTTAAAATACAGAGCAATGTATGGCGTTTGTTCTCAAATTGAAGCTTTATTATCTCTCAAAAATGCATGGTTACCTCCAATTTTCTTTTTGGATGGCAAGACTACTTACTAAGATCTACTTTCTCCGGATAGTTTTAAGCCGCGAAAAAAAATCCCTTTATTAGTGAGCATCACCGATAGGAAACTCGAGTATCTCGAGGTGCGCAGAACTTATGCGCAGTAACAATAGTAGGCACCGTGCTTAAACCACCAGAAATGTTTGTTATTATATGGCAAGCAATTCTCAGGCTAAATGGAGCCCTCTGATTGGCTACTTTTCGGTCGGGTTTTTCCAGTACGGACCATTACCATGGAAACGGTCCGTTTCCGTATTTTTTCTCTTTCCCGAGAACTTCAAGCGGATGAGCGAAACTCAAAAAGTTTCAAAAAAGCGGAATTTACATTTTTCGTCACAACAGCGAAATCATAGCAAGCGCCATTTCGTTTTACATTTAAAAGTTCGCTGATGGAAGACGAAGATTACGAACATTCACCAAGCAAGGAAGCAAGTGTCCGATCGCTCAAAGAAACGATGCCCTCGCGCTCGGTTAGTATGAGGTTAATGTATTTTTAAAGAAAACATTTGTATTCGAAATAAATTAATTTCAGCAGGAGCCCATGAGTAGGAACCTCCCCATGTACTTCATCGTTGAGTCAACCTTTGCGCGTATCTTCTCTTTTTAGAACTAATCCTTCACCACGAGACTCACATTTTCATCAATTTGCAGAATTTGCATACATTGTGGCCCAGTGGTTAGGGCGCTTGCCTTGAGATCCGGAGATCCCGGGTTCAAGACCCGCTCTGACAACTCGTTGAATTTGATCCTGGTTCAACTTGCTAGCTGCACTTGTATAAATAACCAACTGGTGTGCCTCCGGCTAGTCGGGATTCTTAACAAGGAAGGGTTACGTTTTCGCAAACTTTGGCCGTGTGGCACTTATATTTGAACAAACTTAACTGACTAGAGTGTAATGTGAAGTGCTAGTAACGCTAACGCTCACATGGTTCATATGGGGTAGAAAACTAGCACTTCACATTACATTCTTAACAGTTGTTGTTTTGGTTCTGTTCTGTCGTTTCGTTAACTGCGTTTCATTGGCCCTGAAAAGCCCCTATGGGGAGCGGTCAAATAAGTATGTATGTATTTTTTTTTGCCATTACAATTCTGCACAGTGTGTGTAAAGGCGAAGAACTCGCGGTGTTCTAAAAACAAAAAGATACGTGCGCGCAAAGTTTGACTCATAGGGCTGGTAAGGGAGAGGGCTCCTGATTTCAGAGTCGCCTTTTTATGTTCAAATTCTCCAGGAGCCGCCATCTTGAATAACTTTGACGCATTAGGGTTGCTCTGTTGTTATTCTCTGTGTCACAACAATGAGCCGTTTACTCCTCACATGTATTCAAGATGGCGGTCGCTGGGAAATGCGAAGATAAACTCCTCATCGCGTATAAACCATTCTGATTCAAATTAAAAATTTATTATGTACAATAACGTTACAAAAACAATATTCTTTGAAATAAATAAGTCCATTTTACAACTGTAACGCAACGTTTCTATGAAATGAAAAGCGCTTGGCGTGGCTGGGCTCAACTACCACTGACTTGATTCATTTTGTCTGTGGTTTGTCCCAAATTTATCTCTTCTTCGCTTTGTAAATATCCACTGGACTGGTTGTCTCCTGTCACATACTATCTTTGGATTATTAGAGTGAAATGCCTTTAAACTATAATCCAAGCCAAAACATCTGGGACACTTCGATTGGTCTTCCTACCCCCCTGGACAATGTTGAGTTTCCAAGTTCGAGTGCGATCTTGCCAGGTTTCTTCCCCACCCTGCCCTAAATAGTGTCAACACTTCGACTTGTGAAAATGAGCAAAGTGTTGACACTGTTTAGGGGGAATTTGGGAAGAAACTTGTCAAGATCGTAGGTGAGGGTGGGAATTAACCTATCAAAAAAAGGATTGAGAAGGGGTTAGCCACAAATGCTTTGGCCAGTATTGTTTCTTGATATCAAAGTGCACTTGCATTTTTTCTGCCTTTCAAAAATTAGTTACATTCGAGGGAGTTACTGCGGAATAGCATACAACCTTTTGACCGCTATTGTAAGCGTTTAGCGTCGCTCCATGAAAAACAAGCCAGAGGCAGTTAAGCCCAACGAGAAACTTCTTTCTAGGCGCCCAACACATTAAAGCCAACCGTTTAGAAACACGGATAGTAAAGGCGAGCCTGTACAAATTGTGGAAGTAGAATCTTATAATTCAATTGTGTCATAGAAACCAACTTTCTGCTAATGGATGGTTTTAACTAGCGTCGAAAGGATAAGCTTAACCAACGTGCATAAACTCGGTAACGTCTTGTTAGAGCTTGTACTTATGCTTGCTTCGTAAGTGAAAACAAGCCTTCATAGACTATCGTTGTACACTCGAGTTTAGCTACCCAGAGTTAGCCTTGTGCTAATACAACTTGTTACTTTTCGTATGAAAATGCAAACTACAGCATGACTTACACAAGGAACAGGTCATCTCCAGTAACAAAACCATTCATTGGCCAGGTTTCTAGGTGCACAACTTTAAAACGTTACCACGAAACGAAATGTGATCCATCAAAACCGGTCACGACACTACCTGGTGTGGAATTATGGAACTGACGCATACTGCAAAAAGGACTGAGAGGGTAGCCTTCGGGTTTACAACGTAACAACTTTAGGATTTAACTCCGATTGCTAAACGTTTAGTGTTTCAGTGATTTGTTGAATACCAGTACTAAAATCATTTTTTTTTAAATAGCTGCTTGCCTTGTTAGTTCATCGGAGCGTAAAAGCGAAAGATACGGGTTTGAGTCTTGCTCCTCCCGATCTCCTCTTAAAATCTGAAATCACATTTCTAATTTAGAGATGGCTTAAATGACTTTATTTCCGGTAGTTAGCCCTTACAGGAGAAAGTGGATTTGTTTGGTGGAATGATGTTGACCATTTTAAAATGGCTTTATTCCCCATTGCCGATATCGCGTTGGATAATAACGCCATTTTTGAAGATTAAAATAGAACCGACCGTTAACGGAAGGGGAACAGACGCTCTATCCGTTGCAGTTCGTCAATTCTTAGTCATAAAAAAGGAAAATTCGCTGTGCCTTGGTTTTCCGGTTGATTCCTGTCATCTGCTGTTCTTTGATTTCCTGGTATATCTTGCGCCCGCGCTGTTGCTCTTCTCTGTTCTCACTGGCTGGTCTCCAGTGGCTGTAGACCCTGCTAGGAGGTTGGGCACGGAATGAGTTTTGATAGCGGGAAAACGTACACGACCCTCTAAGGAATGAACAGAGTGCAGAAAACGGGATTCACCAAAAACCTTACACCTTAGAAAACATTGCCGTCCCCAGTTGCATTTGTTGGCATGTACACGAGGCAAATCACATCAAAGATACGAAGCATCTGCAGCACTGGTGTGACTAAAATGGACCCGCCACTTCACGTGGGACACTTTGTCACGATTACATAACTGACAATTTTGGGGCCAAACAGGTCGTTCCATGCACCCTTAAGGCGGCGAAAGACGAGATACAAAAACCCTCAACTTGTCGCGCAACATTGTTTCGTTGCAAGTTTTGGTCGATGTTTCGCGTTTTTCACATTGCGTGATCAACTTGACCCGCAACAAAAACATTTGTTGCGGGCTGAAGAAATGCAGGGCGCTGATTGGTTGATTTGCTAGTACACGAGCACATCTGTTGCGCGACAAGTTGTGAGCTTGATGGAAAAACGAGCAACAAAGCCAAAATTTGTTGCTCAGAGTAGACCCGCGCTCTACTTTTCGCAACAACTTTCTTCAACCCGCAACAAATGTTTTTGTTGCGTGACAAGTTGATCATGCAAGGTGAAAAACGGGAGACATCGACCCAAACTTGCAACGAAACAATGTTGCGCGCCAAGTTTAGGGTTTTTTGTATCTCGTATTTCGCCGCCTTTAGGTATATCGTTTGTAGTGTCAAATAATTATGAGAAAAATTTAAGCCTAATCAGAACAGGGTCCGGTTGTTCGAAAGCCGATTAACTTAATCCAGCATTAGCGCAAACTTTTGAGGGTGACATCATGTATACAAGTACCACCTTCACCTTGCCGGGTCTAAAAAAGATTTGAACCGCTACTACTTACCAGAAGAAAGCGAACTCCTTCTTGGAGATGTGTCTAGAGGCCGTGTTTGTTCCGCATATTTTGTGAAGAGTGGGCTAGACTGGAACGAAATTAAGTTGTAAATTTTACTTTTTTTACGATGGTAACATATTAAACATTACAGTTTTCTAACATATGACCAACAGGATCAGAGTTATCACGTGGCACAAACAAAGGCAGGCCTTGTAACCGACCACTCCATGCCCTTTTTTATGCGAAAACAGTGTGGGTCAATGTATGGATCGTATCCGTTTTGTCTTGAGACTGGCAGAGCCACTGGTGTATTGTCACAGTGAATACGAGACAGTCATATTAACTTCACGTCCATCAACTGTCTTCCCTGTGACTGCTCCACGCCCACGCTCCACCCTTTCCCTCCTAAGGGTGATACGTTTTTACCCCCCCCCCCCCCCCCCCAACGCCAGACGGTTTTACTCGTCAATGGTCAATGGGGACCTCTTCAGGGATGAAAAGGCTGACAACATATACGACCACTCAAAAACCATCTTCCATTTGACAGTTGTTGCTCTGTCTAACGCCAGACGATCTTGTTCATCGATTCGGGTTTAAGATTGAGAGGGTTAAGAGAAAGTGAAATTACGCTATGTTTCGCCGGCTTCTTTATCTAGGAGCCACGGACACGACACAATAATTTGTTATTTGGGAACCTACTTACTATAAGAGGGAGGGGACGTCCCGACAGGACAGCGGGATCCATTTGAGGAAGACTGACGGGTGAACGGTTTGTTCTGAAATACGAAAAAAAAAAAATTAACCACTGAAGCAATCAATCAATCAATCGTAAGGAGGCGTTGATTACTTTGGTGGAGAAGTCTTTTTGCTTCTGTTTTCCGGTCCATACGCATTCCGATCGCCCATGATGTTCTCCTCTTCATCCTCGTGAACAACAGCCTGTTTGTGAACCCAGCTGAAAATGATGCAAGAGAGGTAAGTGGTAAGGCAAAGTTCATCATTCCGAATTCAACCTATTTCAATTTGGGTGTACATGTTACCGTGTACCTGTACGTCATCTGTTCTTTGTTGTACTGTTCAGTGGCTGGTGATGTTGACGCCAGATGACTTGCCATTGCTTCTCGTGCTGAGGTAATAAAAGAAAGAAAGTCTTAATAATAACAGTAATCACGAAATTGCTTTCGATGCCCAGCTGAAAATAGCGGTAAAATGGAAAAAAAAATTGGAGCTCCAACTCCCTTTAAAAAAAAGGGCTTTTAAAGCATCTAGGCTTCTCAAACGGGTTATTCCTTGCGAAATGAATACTGGACAATTTAAAAGGAAAATGTATAACGTGTTGTTCTATAAGGCCAAACTCACAGCCCTCCATACGCAAGTCAGGCCGTATGCATTGCGTGTTTCCGAGAACTAAGTAATATACGATGCGAAGTTTCAGGTTTCAACCAGCACTTCCAAGACAAAAATTTGCATGCAAATAAATGCTCCCTGGAACATATTTTTTGCTAGTTCTTTTTAATTAATTAGAGTGATTTCGAATCAGCCATTAACTTTAAAAACATTGAACACATTATTTGCATTCATGAGTTGACCTAGCACATCGTCCTTTGAGGATTAAGCAAAACGCTTAGCTCGTCATTTTTTCTAAACCCCGCCTACTCCTTCCCCACCCCCCCCCCCCCCCCCTTCGTGAGGTAAGACATAGGCAGGAGTCAGGATTTCGTTGTCTTCACCCCGCTGCTTAGTTTCGTTTGACGTGAAAGAAGAAGAAGAATCACGAAATCCCTTCAGCGCCTTGCCGATTTCGGAATGACAAGAGTCTGCTGTATTTGCAAGCTAGAAAAATTCCAGGGAAAGGTGCATTTTAGAAAAATGAATCACTAAAACTCGAAGCCGAAGCAGGGAGACTATGCAGTCTGTTGTTATTACACTTACCTGTGAAGTACTCGACTCTTGCTGGCGGTTGCTTCTTGGTGGGTGGAGGTTTGACATCACGTAACTTGTGAGTCTCCTCAAGCCTCTTGAATAAAGCCAGTCGCTTGTTTGGATCTTCAAAAAAAGACAATAAAAATTGCAACTTCCCAGACCTTCGTCATTCAGCAATCAAAACATCCTGAAAGACCAGGGGTCCGTTTCTCAAAAGCCCGCTTTCACTTTGTCGTTGTAAAGGTTTATCAACTGTGTTTCTGGACACAAACATGGAAAAGTTCGCGACGCTTACATTGCAGAATTTCGCTTGCCATAATGGAGTTTTTCCAGTATCTCAAAACAAAACCGTCTCAACAATGACTTCTTTAAATAACTTTACTCTCTCTTATTTCGAAAACGTGTTTAAAAATCAGCAGTTTAATTTCATTAAGTACAGGAACTGTGCCTCTTAACTTACCAAGAAGCTTTTTCCTTCTTGCAGGGTTATACTTCATCTTCTTTGCTCTTCGCAACATTAATTCGGTGGTTTGAGAATTTTGAAACCCCCTACAAATAAAATCAAAAAGAGAATGTTTCAATACGCTCTTGTTGTCAAAAAATACGCACCGTAAGGCAAATTCTGATTACGTTGGACTAAAATGCATATCTGACTGATAATTTGAACACGGCATTTTTTGTCACCTTTTTTCTTCATTGATGTACTGTCTGTCATTTATAAAGAACACCACAGAAACAATTACATGAAGAGATCTCCGCACCTCTCACGGGGTATTAAGACGAACTCGCAATTGAACGCAACTCGTCGAGGTGTTCACTTTACTACGTGAATTACTCCAAAATTAAAACACATCACATCTTACCACTCAGAACTGAGTTCCTCCACACGATGCGACAGATGACTCTGCACACCAGAAGTCACTGACATTAGATCTTGATCCACGGTTGCCTTAGAAACGACCACCTGATTTGCATCGACAATAGGTGAATCCGCTGATCGCCAGGCATGACGTGGTTTTGGTACAGTGGGATCATGGGGTTCATCTCCAAGGGAAGAATACTTGCTATTCTGTTGAGTAAATCATACAACGATAAGCACGTTCGGAATTACTTCAGAGCAACCTCTCCGAACACTTATGTCCAGGAATGAACCTAATTAGATACGCGCCCAATTTTGACACCCACCACGTGTCGTTTAAGTCTAAAGGCGCTGTTACACTGTGAAATGTTTCGTGCAACTTGTCTCGCAATATTTTGGCGACATTGTGGCGGGACAAGTTGCACGAAACATAGCACAGTGTTACATACCCTGCACCGGCCAAAATCGTTGCGAGACAAGTTGCAAGAACCGTTACCCAAAGTAGGATTACGTTCTACTTTTCGTGTAACTTGTCTCGCAACGATTTTGTGTCTTTTAAGTCTAAAGGCGCTGTTACACTGTGAAATGTTTCGTGCAACTTGTCTTGCAATGTTTTGGCAACACTGTGGCGGGACAAGTTGCACGAAACATTTCACAGTGTAACATACCCTGCACCGGCCAAAATCGTTGCGAGACAAGTTGCAAGAGCCGTTGCCGAAAGTAGAATTACGTTCTACTTTTCGTGCAACTTGTGTCGTAACGATTTTGGCCGTTGCAGGGTATGTTGCAATTTGAAATGTTTCGTGCAACTTGTCCGGTCACAATGTCGCCAAAACAATGCGGGACGCGAAAAAAAATCATAGTGTAACAGCGCGTTAAGCCTTTGCTACCTTTTCCAACAATAAGATAAGGGTTAGCATTATTTTAGCTTTGAGGAGCAGCATTTTGGGGACACTTTGTGACGTTGATTGTCTATATTCCGAGACACGAGTGATGATGAAGTTGGCAAGGGCACACTTCGTGACGCTTACTAAAATCTCCGCACATCTATTTTCTTCCATTTCTGGACACATCTGGGATTGAATGGGTTACTGTAATTTTCATAATTCTGCGGAATCTCACTTTCAAGCGCTGAGCGCCAAACTGCGTTTTGGCTTTCATCAACCATATTTCCGAGCATAGCCGGTTAGATCTACTCCGCCTCCAGGAAGTGAATTGGAGTTCACAGCTCGAATACCATTATGATATCTATTTGAAGGTTCTTCAGAAAAAAAATTCGTACATATTTCATCGCTTTCCATCGGCGTCGACAGGCACTACAACTTACATCCTCATGCCTATTGGACAAAAATATGCTCCGCTAATATTTATTGTGGGAGAGGGATGGGGTGAAGGTCATCCCTACCCTACCCTCCCGGGCAACTTATCTCTCTGACTCCTCCTCTTCCGCACCACAACCAATCGTCGGCCCCTATGCAAGCTATGTTTATATCTATTTTTGTTTTCTTACCTTTGATGACTGCCCTGGCATCTTCAACGCTGGACCCCTTAGACACAATCGCAAAGTTATTAGGTTTAGGTTCCACTGACATAATTCACGGGCTAATTACTAGAAGCGAAAAGTGGTACCCCCACTTTGAGTGATCGCTTCCTCAGACCTACTCATTTTAAAAATCATGTCCTATCTATGTTTTCACCCAGTGGAATTAATGCATTTTTGACGTACGAGAAATTGTGCGTTGATTGGCCAAAAGGGACAAATATTTCGCGGGAACGCTGGGCTAAAGATGGACTCCAAAGAAATGTGATAACGGAGTTGAAAGGATACGAGTCATGAACTCTTGCTTTATTGTAACATAATTTGGATTAAGCATTGCTCGTGTGAAACAGCCTATACGTCATGCCAGGGTTGAACTGAGACCAATATCAAGTGATAGAAACCGAATACTATTCCGCCATTAGACAGACTCAAGTTTTCAGATCGACCGTGTTGAGCTGCGTCGCTTGATGTACACCATCAGTGTTCCAAATAAGATTTTAAGGCAGGGTGCCAATAGGGAATTCCAACGGGTCAATTCCCACTGATCCCACCAGATTATTATAAATTTTCCATTAATTTGTCGGGTCATGCAGCTGATCTTGTCGGGTTTTTGACCCGAGACCCGTCACCTATCTGGAACACTGCACCATCATCATAACCGTTAACATCACTAAGAACAGATACCTTGATGGCATCTGAGGAGTATCACTGGGTGTCCAGCCATGCTCTAAAGTCGATTCATCAAAATCAAAAGCTGTTAGATCAACTTCTTCATCGTAATCAAACTCCTCCTCCTCGTCACCATCATCGTAGAAGTGCGCTGCCCTCAGAGCTTCAGCCAAACGACGGCGAACACGCTGACCACGGAAATGAGCCTTTGGATAAACAAAACTAAACACGTCTAACTTCCCTTAAAGTTGGACAAGGCGGGTAAGATGAAAAATCTAGTACTTAAAATCCTCCCAAGCGTATTTTTTCCTAGGTGTTTCTGGTCTCGACACCAGAACCATTTCCGTTTTGCGCATGACTGAGGCATGGCTCTGTATTCCACAATACAGTTGTTCATCCCTTGGCCCTTGCATAGAAAAAAACGAACACATGAAGCATGCGGTTGGTTAAACAAAAGTAAATTGCATTTCACCTGAATAACGATAGCTGCCGAGTTTCTTTGCGGGTCCCACGGTTCCCCTGCTTCAACTTTCAGTCGAGAACGAGCCAGGTAGCCTCGCCAGGCTGACTGGATTTTCACTGCTGCTTGCCACTAAAAATGGTATTAAGCAACTGGTATAATACTCGACAAAAAGACGCATTTAATCGTTTTAGATACGAAATTTGAGACTTGCAAATCTAAGCTGCTGTAATGAATAGTATAAAAGTCCACAACGGCTTTTTCGCGTTTATCTCGAGTGACTTTTCGCACTTGTTACTGGACGCATGGGCTCCCGTGCTCAGAGCCAACTGCGTCTTTTCCCGCGTTCGGTATCGCGGATTTCCACACAGCTCAGTTGCTGTAGCATCGTATAACTGTACGGTCGGTTGCAGTTTCGAAACCCCTGCCGAACCAACCCTTCTCATTCCCAAGATCTGAATGTTAAATCTCCTTACTGACTGCTACACATTACTTTTCATGTCAGTTATGAGAATTTGATGAGAAATAAAAAAACCCCCGCATGCAAACCTTCAACAACAGCCAATGTTGTTTTAAATTCCTCTGGTGGTAAACTTACCTTTGCGATGTTGATATCAATCAAATGTCTAATGTACCAGCCCTTCCACACTGATTGGATCTTAACAGCAGCATCATGTCTCTGTTTTCTGTTTTAAAAAAACGGAGAAGGCGTGAATAGAGGCACAAAATCGAGCCTTAATTATAGCCATGGTGTCGGGAGAAAAATGGCTTGTCTGAGATTTCTGCTAAAAACTTACAGAGAGTCAACAGACTGTTTTTTGCTGCTCCTTCGCTCCTTGTTCTGATTATTCTGCAACTTTCGTGGCTGTTCCATACTGAATTCTTGTGGTCTCCTTTTGCTGGCTTCAGCTTGGTAGCTTGCCAAGGCGAAGTTTTCGTGTTCCAGCAAGTGTCTGACAGCTAGTTCGAATCTCTCTTTGTAATGCTGACTCTGTTTTTAATCGTTTTACGAAGAGAAAAATGAAAATAACGATAAATTTTGGTCAGAAGCGATTTGAGATTACAAATGCCAAAATGTAAGCAAAAAAAACCAAGGGTTATTGACACGCTGATAAACTGTGCAGCCATACCATGAACTCAAGTCTTTCTGAAACATGTTCTGGATCGTATGCTTCAGTATCAGAGCTGTAAACAACGAAAAACCTGTGTTAAAATCATTTCTTGCGCCTTTCGTAAATACGCGAATTCTAAAGTCCAACTTCCCACCAACTCATTGAATTGTTCCAGTTATAGGTGGCTGTACAGTTAACTAACAAAAACCGACAAGAACAAGAAAACTAGATATGACTGAACAACATACATGTAAACTGCGGAAAGAAGCAGTTACAAACCTTACCCGACCAGTAATGAAATGAAAGCCTAAAAAGTCTATGAAAAGGATCTGAACTCATGACCTCTGTAACCTCGTGCTCTAACCAATCGAGCTATCAAGCCAGCTGAGAGCTAGTCAATTTTCGGACCTTCCGTTGATTATTGCTCAAGAAGCGTTGACAACTGTTACAATGGTCCGCTACAGAGATTGACGTCAGTGAGAAACGAAAGCGTTGATTGGTATTTTAACCAGGTTAATGAAAGGCGCAATGAGTTAGAATAGTTTTCAATAGCCCATTTCCGAGTTGCTGCATGCCTCAGTTTCAAAGAGAGTTCTGGTGCAGAACCACTCAAATGGAAATGAGTTGCGAATTGTTATGCAAATCAAACTCATTTCCCTTACAATAGTTGAGCACCAAGACTCACTTCGAAACCGAGTCAAACAGCAACTCGGAAATGGCCCATTGACTTCGGCAGAAACAAAACTAAAGAACTACCAAACTAGCCAATGACAACGCGAAAAAATGCGGGTTGGCCTCCGGCCCCAAGCGCGGGAAAAAATGCGAGCAAGTGTGGGATTATTGAGCCAATCACCAAGCGCAGGACTGCAAAACCATTGCTATCGAAATGTACCACCGAAACTAGTAGAAAAAAGGGTCTTTTCATGATAGAAAATGGAATTTTGTCAGAACATCAGGAAGACATGCCGTTAAATAGAACGCAACAGTTACTTTTTGTATCCAATTTCCTTCGTAGCCGGCCTTCGTCGTAAATCATCTTGGGTTTGCAGTTGATTCCGACACAAGTCGACAAAGGCAGCTTGATTTGGTACTGCAATCTGTAAATTGAGCACAAAGATTGGTAGATTTTACTAAAACTTTTGTGAACTTAGTGAGTATACGCAGAGACGGAAACCATACGGGCGTCTGATCTGTTCGGGAATTTACAATGACGAGTCGTGGGCAAGCAACTGCAATCTAAAAAAAAAAAAACAGATGCGAAGACTATCTGATTTGCGAAATGAATAAAACATCAATTCACAAAAGAACAGGGCTCATTTATTCCCTCTTAAATATACTAAGGATTCTTTGGAGAGTACGTAGTCAATACCCCATTTTTTGAAATATCAAATATTCAGCTTGATAGTGAGGAAGTGAGGACAAAAAAAAAAATAGAAACACGTTGGAAAGGATGTGAAAAATATTTACATATCATTCACTTTCCCTTGTCTTTGTCCTCTAAACCTTTCTTTCAAGCTGAATTTTAATATATCGAAAAAGGCCTATTATAAACGGATTCTCGGTATATTTTGAAGCAGACGACAACTGCTTACCCCGGTGAATGAAATGATGAGATGTATTATTTGAATAGTCACTCGGGAATATTCGGACAAAATTCGGGTGCTCCTTTCCAGGTTCGACTCTTGCAAAGAGGTATTCGGATTTTTCCGAATATTCCCAAGTCAATATCGAAAACTTCGTGGAAGGCGAGATCTCTGACCACCGCGCCAACCCTGATGAACAGATAACGCATCGGAAAGGGCTGTCTTCCTCATGAAATATTGGTGTATTTTAACAAAAAAATATCATCCCGGTTTTCCTGAGCGAGTCATTCCCGCATGGGCCATAAAAAGTCAGTAACGCACACATTTTAGAACAATATTTGACAAGATTATCTTACCGCGTCTTTTCCAGAAAGATTCTCGCCATTCAGAATCTTCAGAAATGGCAACGCTTTCAGTATTGACGTCCTGTGGACGTGAGAAACGACGAAGAAAAAAACTCTGATTACCACACTAAGAAGTTTCAGATGGGTTCTAAATGCAAAGATCTAACGAAAGATAAGACCCTTTATGAAGGAAGTAAACTTATCACTTAAGGAAGCTTTTAGTTGTGCGCTTTTAAACAAAAACCAGAGTAGTACCGAAACAAACAATCAATCGTTGAGCTACGCTCATGTTATCGTACCGAGGGAGGGGATGACGGGAGAGAACACAGCCAACATAATTTTTCACTCTAAATTTAGGCCGTGGGTATGATGCGCGGATATTTTAAGGAAGACACCAGATTGGTTAGTTGTAATGACGTCATAAAAATTCAAGACTTGCAGCATTATCATAAGCTGCGCGACCTTGGGCACGTGACCAAATTAAAATAACTTTCACAGCATGGCGCAAAGCTTAAAACAGATGGGAAAAAACATCATGGGGAATGGGGATAAGATCTATCCCCTCATCCTTTCTTGGTCGAACTTAACAAAAGTTTTCTTCAATTTGCTAGGGCTTTCAATAACAACAAATAGGCGGAAGTGCTTAGAGAAGTAAGGTGCAGAAACTTTGGAGTTATACCTGCATGCCGGATCCTCCTGCACTGGATTGCCCTCTATCTCTAATTTTCTAAGCCTGCCACAATTTTGAAGCCCGGGAATAAGACTGTCGGTGTCTAAAAATACGTCGTGGCGTTAATTAAGCTTTAATAAGAGTGAGATGATTCAGTCATCCCTGATATGTACGTTGGATACAAGACAACGAGGCGCCGAGCTGGCCATATACCTCACAACAGCAAAAGCAATCATTGTTTTACTAAATATATTCTAAATGTTTAGATACTAAGAATTCAGCCTCTCAACACAAATTTATCAGTTCGGCAATACTCCGCGTGATATTACGCTGTACGATCTGACAACTGAGATTAAGGGCCTGTTTACAGCTGGGGTAACCCGCCTGTCCATATAAACTCTTATTTTTTCAGCCTCGCATTTACACGATAGGTGAGGTAACCCGCCAAGGCGTGTCGCCCGGTCTGCCAGACCTCTTGCTAACCAAGTTCGAGGTCTGTACTGTAAGTTCGGACCGAGTTTTTTTTCCGTTGATTTGGGAAAAAAAAGAGGATCTGTAACTTTCAGCACGGACCGAGGAAACGAGGTTAGTAAGACATTTACTATCTCTCTGAAGTAAATCTGGCGCGCAGAAAGGAAACTAGTTGAAGTCAAGCGGAAGTCAGCACAACAAGTTCACGTAACAGAAACGACATGAAAAACTTGCTTGAGAATGTCTAAGTTTATCGAGATTTCAAATTTAGCGGGAATACGACCCGCTAATTTAGCCAATCACAGCGTTTGTACTATCTGAGAGAAAGTTATACTCTTCTTTTGTCCCTTGTGAAGTGGATTTTACCAAAATGATTACCTGAGATGAGGTTGTTACTTATCTCCAAAGTTTCCAAACTGATCAAGTTGTCAAGGGAAGGCAACAGGGAAATACTGCGAAAAAACGAGAAATTCAGGCCTGAATACGAGAACGGAATTGAGCCGATCGACCGGTCCGGTTGGTTCAATTGATTGAGCATCGGACTTCTGTGCGGGAGGTCGCAGGATCAAAACTCCGGCCGGACCAACACTCGGGGTCTTTAATAACTGAGCAGAAAGTGCCGCCTATGTAATTACATCCGCAAATGGTTAAGCGGCCTTCACACGACAAACTAAAGTTGGCAAGCACATCTTAGCAAACTCGCGTTTGCCAGTCGTTCACACGTCAAATACGAGTTTACCAACACGAAAAAGTTGGTGAAAAAGTTGGCAAGAATAGAGACAAGTTCTTTTTGTTGCCAACAGTTTGTTAACATGTTTGACAACTGTTGTTGTGTCTTTTACACACGTCAACTTGAGTTTCTCGTGTGAAGCCCGCTTTAGACAGCGATGTCCACGACAAACGTCACAAAACAACAGCATAATTGATAGACAACGAACAGTCTCTCTTTTGCTAGGAAATCCGCCGAGAGAACGTGATATGCGAGGGGCGAAGCCGCGAAGGTGACATTTGTCGTGGACATCGCTGTCGTAGATGTTTAAGTCCCTATTGGCGCCGCTAGCAAACGCGACAAGTTTGCCTCGTTTTTAAATGTACGCAGGCCCGATCAGCGTTTTCGATAGCTTTTCAAAGTATCAGATTTGATAATACACCTTATTCCAAAATGGCCGCTGATTTATGCGGATACAAATTGGCCCTTGTTGCCTCGTTCAAGATGAAATATTCTTTTGAATTTTAAGCTTAAGAATGAGGCATCAAGGGCTTATTTGAATAAAAACAAAAAAATATTTAAATGGCGGCCATTTTGGAATAAGGTGTATGAAAGGAGGATTCTTCAAGTATCCCATGGTGCAATGAGGTTCAAGCATTTTACCAACTCCGGTTTGTTGTTCACGTGACCATTCATTCGCAATGGAGTTTCTGGAGTAGAACGCCGAGCTTTTCCTCATCTTGTCGTTGTTGTACGTAAATTGCTTGGATTTTGAGAGCCAGTCGTTTACAAAATTACTCAATTTATCGTGTTGTCGGTTTTTGACGCGAAATTGTAAAGACTTACGAAAGTTATATTTTGAGATGACATTTTCGAAGACGTCGTCCTCAATTAAATACTGCAAACGATAAGAGACGCACCTATTTTGGCTGCCACTGAGAACCTGTAGTAAAGGAAGCCATGCTGTGGACAAGCAAACCAAGGAAGAGATGCTGTTGTCGTCCAGTTTGAGCTCCCGTAAGAGGACACAGTTCGTAAGGAGCGGAGGCTGTTAAAAAGAAGACAGATATAACACCCAAAATCTTAAGAATGAACATTCCGTCGTTTCCATTCGAAACTGGAGAGTGAACGTGCTTCAGGAACGCAGCAAAACGATGAATTTAATGAGAAAAACAATAGCGCTGCACGTTTTAAACTTGCGTTTTACACTTTTGATACATTTCTTCGCTACACATAAATACAATTTTTCATTCTCTTACAAAATTCAAAGCCCTTTATACCTGTTTCAAATGTAGATAACATTGGGGATATGGGCCTTACGATATGGGGGGGGGGATGGGGGGGGGGAGAGACGGCGACGAGAACAATTTAATAGAACTTTAAAGTTAATGAGGAAAAAACAGCGAATCTACAATCTGAACTGTTAAGAACAAATGAGCTTAAGAGAATTTTAGCGTGATCACGCGATAGCGAAATTTACGATGAAAAAGGGCTATAAACGCTATCATGGAATTCACTGAATTTTTTAATCAACATTCTGATTGGGGAGGAGGGGGAGGAGGGGGAGTAGGGGGGACGGGTGCGGGGATGGCGATCTGGTGAGAGCACTTGCCTTCCTCCAATGTGGCCCGGGTTTGTTTTCTATCTGTTCCTCAGAACTTAAAAATTTCTTGATTTGCATCCACGTGATGAGACGGCCATGTTGAATGGTGTACAAAACAATAGAAAATGGCTCCACAAGCTTTTGCATAATAATAGACTCAAATTCGCAAAAGACATTTGAATGCATTGTTCTGTACACCAAAATGGCCGCCGTGACGTCATATGTAAACCACCAATTACGTACCTCCTGTAAATTATTTGCTTGGAGATTAAATGTCTGAAGTAACATGCATCTTTCAATGTCAGTAACACGGGCCAAGTGATTGTTCGACAGATCGAGGTGTTGCAGGTTTGTAAGGTACGACAGACCCTGTGAAAAACAAGCAGAGCTGATCAGTATCTCAATCCTCCTTAGCACAGAACAATTTGATTGAGGTTACACGAAATGAGAATCACAATAATAGGCCATTTCCGAGTTCACGTCTGCCTCCTCTTCAAAGCGAGTCTAAGTGCGAAGTTTTTGTGATGGTAATTAGTTCTACATTACATATGAATGAAAACTAATTTTCATAAGAAAAACTTCGCACTTAGACTCGCCTCGAAGAGGAGGCAGAGATGAACTCGGAAATGGCCTATTAGCATCTTCCACTGAATTCTTCCAAGAGGACTCAAAGATAATTATATTGATCGCTAAAAAGAATACACTGGTTAATACTGTCGCGCTATCCTACTGAGTTACCTTTGTATTTATCAGCTGATTGTTTTCCATCCGTAATTCCTGTAGTTTGTTACACATTGATAAATCGCCTAGGTTTAAAAAAAATTAGTTGTTATAGCTCTCTAGCTTGAAGATTATAAAAAAAGCAACTACACTTTGAAACATGCACGACATAAGAACAGAGATCGGACCACAAGAACAGAGAACGCTATCCCCTACTCTTGTGTGAGCTGCCTTTATCACGACCAATGATGACACATGTAATCTTCTTGAATAAAGACAAACGCGTTCCGTCCCACATAAAAGAACCCACACACTGTGTAAGGGAGAATTCCCCTGGGGAGTTTTTCTCTCGTACGTGTTTCGTTGGGAGTATCTGAAAAGTCTCGATAATGACTCTATAAGTGATTCATGCAAAGGCAAGCGATAAGAAGAAGTAGCCTCACCAATTCTTGTGATCTTGTTATTGCACAAATCCAAGGACACAACATTGCTGCATCCATCCAAGCCATGGATAGATGCCAGATTGTTGTTAGCAAGAGAGATGACTTCCAGTTTAGACAGATCTATGCAGTTTACTGCTTCAATTTTGTTTTTCTGGGAAAGGCAACACAGTAATCCAGAATCAGTGACAATAATCCAGCAAAGAGTTGTCCTCTTATTAGGCCAGCTAAAATAATTACAATGTTCCCTGAGGCCCTTTGCCAAGCAAACAAGTCAAGAAAAAAATTAGCAGCACCTCAGGTAAGTGTGAAACATGGTCTAAATCAGTCATACGCACATACAGGGTTGTGAACATTATTCTTTGTAAAAATCTTCTTGATCGAAAGAGTAAGTAATATTACTCTGAAAGCCACAAATTGGAACTGCGGATATGAAAGGATTTTCTAAGTGAGAGATCGCCGCACTAATGAAACTGTAAAGAATAATGCAAAAAGAGCTGGATCTTTGTAGGTTTCCTTCTCACTCACTGCAATGGTCTTTTGCTTTGAAAAAAAGTCTGTTTGTGAGCAATATGCTTTTAATGACTTAAACATACAGGATGTTCAGGAAGACAAAAGACTTTTAGAGGTTCATGTATCTTCTTTTGTGATTGTTGGTGAGAACCTTAGATGATCAGACGTTCCCCATACTACGAGAGCTTACCCCTGTTTTTGTATTACAAAGTGACTAAGAGTATTTCTACTCTCACATGGATGAGTTGCTAGTCAACCACAAGGTCACCCCCCGCAACAAATTCTTAGTATCCAATGATACTTCTGGCTGAAGAGTGGCAATGTCAGAGTAAAGCGTCTTGCCAAAGAAACACAATGCGACTACCCAGCGCCTCCTGCGAAAGCAGCGGGTAAAGCTGCCATGATATCTCTATATGTCAAAAGTCCAAACACTTTGACTCACTTCCAGATGTAGCTCTTGCAATTCTTTGCACTTGTCTAGGCCTTCAACTGCAAGCAGTCCACAGTTCTGAAGCGTCAGTGATCTTAACTCAGGGCATTTACTGAGACTTTGCATACTGCAGCTCGGTTCACCCCTTAGGTCAATCACTTGAACCTGAAAGAAGGTTTCATGTTTATTTAATATTGACATACTGTAACTGACTGTGGAGAATAGAGCGAGGTTGTTTCTAGAGAAACTGTGGTGTTGCATCGGGGGAGAGTGAAATACGAAAACTTGATCCAATTATTTCAAACTTAACAGAAACATGATTAAGAGCCCCAAATGGCAGGAGGCAACCAGTTGGCGATGCATGTTGGAGTTGAACTGGGACAACAGGAAACAAGTCCAAGCCAGAGGTCAGAACGGGGATTGAACCCAGGGCAACCACATGCAACCCAACGCTCTAACCACTGGACCAACAAATCTCTCTTAAAGCACGCTGAATATTTTCTCTTTTTCATTACTTTTTTGATAAAACCCTGCATTATCTGCAGAGGGAAACCCACTACTGTCAAAGGTTGAACGGTCTTTACTGCAAAAGCAATTGAAAATTTAAGATTCAAATTCCTAAGCCTGTCTATGGAACGTTAACAGCCATCAAAA
>NC_090890.1:27795873-27805873 GCF_036669925.1 Montipora capricornis | reverse complement strand
CGCGCCATCACTACGTCAACAGCTCGTGCTAGTTCTGTGTCTCCATCGAGTTATAGAAACACGATTTTTAACCAATCAGCGCGCGTATTTTCTTAGGACTGTTTTCTAAATACCTATATCCTTGATAAAACTTTTGTATCTTGGTAGCTGCATGGACTCTTTTCATCTGTTGATATTGCGCTTCTTTTTGCTGCATTTGAAAAAATGTTAAGTCACGTTATTATTTTATCAAGTTTATTAGACTACAAGAACAAGAACATGTTCTAAGGGCAGAGTAGATCAAGTGCAAACAGGAAACTCAAAGACTGGGCAGGTGCAGGAGAAGGCTATTTCATGAGTAGCATCCAGATGTAGCAGGAAAGATGAAAGTATGTACATTAAGGCTGAAGGAACTACATGTACAGCTGTGCTGTATGGTGCATATAAGGAATTAAGAAATTAATTAATTAAGAAGAAGTGACAGCCAAAACAACTCTACTCAAATATGACACCAAGTCCAGGAAGCAAACTTGAGGCACTCCACTCTTAATTGTACCCTACCGTTCCCTCGAAAACGTTTATTATAATTATACCACATTTACACAATGTAACATAATTTGCATTTATAGATGATTTTCAGTCACGTGATGAGACGGCCATGTTGGTGCACAAAACAAAAGCAAATTATGGTTCACATTTTGCATTGTAATATAATTAGATACATTGTAGAGTCAAACTCCCAAAATACTTTTTTCTCTATTGTGAACTGTGCGCCAACATGGCTGCTGTGACGTCACGTGAAAACCATCTATGTAAAATGGAAAACCAGTAAAATTCTATTTAGCAATATTAAATGATTTTAAATTCCTTTGCCTTAAATTAAGTACCTGCGCTTCAATAAATGCCTCATTTTGTTTCTTCTTCTCTTCCTCTATTGCCCTTATCTCAATCTGTTTGACAAAAGACCCTCAATTAATTAACTCTTTGACTCCCAAGCTAGCACGAACTGGCCATACTTAGTATTTTACTCTGTCTAACGCCGGACGATTTTACTCGCCAATGGGGAACCCCCACGAGTCAATGAGTTAAGAGATTACCAAATACAGCAGTAACAAATACAGTAAGTTTACTATTAAAAGGTAAAATCACTTTATTTAACATCGGTAGTTCCTTCAGCTATGAGGCTGGTATCGATGGAAGCCGACGGTGCGCCCTTTATCTCCCTCCCTCTGTCAGTGCTCCGTTTTACGGGTATTTAAAGCTATAGCTACACGGATCAGAGGAAAGTCGAAACAGACGTTTAAGTCACCGAGGATCGAACTGGGGACCCCTTGCTCCGAATGCCGCGCACTAGCCAACTGAGCCACAACTGCTCCTGCAACATTGTAATGGTACAAATCGGGAACTTGCCACAACTCCAGAATAACCTTCTCCCAAATTGATGAGCTTGGGAACTGGTTTTGATACATGTAGTCAGCAGGGATCATCACAGCTACATGTATGTGTTTTTAATTAGAAGCAGCAAAATGCCTGCACATTTCAGAAATTACAACCCTGACCTCTGCCATACTGGTGCAGTCCTTCTCAATAATTTGGGCCATCAAGCTATTAAACTGCGAGCTGGTCACTTTGTACTGTAAGCTCACAATAAATAATTACTCTTTGAACTAGAGAGAGAGAGCTAAGTTTTGAAATGATCATGAATCGCAGCAGCACTGAAATGAAAGGGTGAACTATTTAGGCTCTGACCACTGTGTTACCAGGGCAGTGCAGTTACAGTGTACTGTACATGTACAGTACAGAAAAATGCAATGTCGCATAAAGAACAGCTTGATGGCAAAAAACTTGGTGAAGTACTTCCTCTAACTACAAACACTTTAGGGCTTTTCTCAGTTACATGTACAAACAATCAGTGACAAACAGCTAACAGAAGATGCTGCTGATGTTGGATATGAACATCATTCTGCTTAATACACAAGTTGACTGTGTACATTCCACCTCCAATTGTTGACAAATTTATCAAGTAAGCATACAGAACGAATTTCATGATCTTCGATTAATTAATCTTACATTACATCTTGTTTACAGTGTGCTGTATAATAAACAGCAGTAAA
The DNA here is from genome assembly GCF_036669925.1 of Montipora capricornis. Classification (NCBI taxonomy): domain Eukaryota; kingdom Metazoa; phylum Cnidaria; class Anthozoa; order Scleractinia; family Acroporidae; genus Montipora; species Montipora capricornis. The sequence goes on along the minus strand of NC_090890.1, from coordinate 27,803,780 downwards.
CTACTCTGCTTTCGGTCAATGACCAAATCGTGTTTGAAGAAAAAGCACAGGGCTACCGTTTCAAGGACAAGCGAATTTACTGTGTTAAACTTGCATGTTAAAACACAAAGGTCTACTGAGGTTATTAAACAGACCATTAACAAAAGGCACAAACACGCTACTCCACTTCTTTGTTTTTTTTTTCTTGCATATGCATACACTAAGCATGTTAGACAAGTACCATGCGAATGTGTTAGGACCGTGCTGTTTTCCCATGGAGGGTCACATGCAGTACTTCTGCAGTGATCAAATTACATGTACAAAATCAGTATGTCGAGGTGAACAATCACACAATGCTGCCAAGAAAAACGGAGCTTTTTGCATACACTAATTCTAGGAAACCAAAAGAAATCCAGCCAAAAATACTATATATACAATGTACATGTAGATCACTTATAATTATTCTCTACAGGCCTGGAGCCCTTAAATTACTATATTTGAAGTGCAGGGAGAAAATTGCTACATGCAAGTCTTGAAATGACCATTAATAGCAGCATTAAAATTAAAGGGTGAGATTTTCAGGCTCGTGTTACAAGTGCAGTGCAGGTAGCCTGATGCACTACAGGGCAAGGGATATATCCTTGGAAACCCTAGAACTGAACACCAACCTAGCCGGTGGCAGAAAAAAGGCAATGTCACATAAAGAACAGCTTAATTGGAAATAAACTTAACGTAGTTGGTGAAATGTGGTACTTCCTCAAAGACGAGCACAAACACAAAGAGCTTTTCTCAGTTACACTGTACTGGTAGGCATTGCAGCATGAGCAGCAACCCCCCAAGAATACAAGGAATAAAAGGAGTCCACCCCCAGACATGACTTGTATATCCTGAGAAGAGAAGAGAAACCACTTGCCTGAGTAGTTTGAGGTTGGGTTTACCAGATTGAAAAATACTGGATCACTTTTCTGCATTTTCAGAGGCAATACTACACTGTAGGCTATTTTTTAGCTGGTTTCTCAGAGATACCTGACCTTTGAATGAGGCTAGCTGGTGCACTTCTAATACAAATTCAAAAACTCATTAATAATTCATGAGCCTAACAACCTATCAAAACACCAATAAAACGTTGCATGCATGAGTAACCTAAGATTGTGGAGGATTTCATCACCTCAAATTTCTCTTCCATTTCTTTCAATTTCCTTTCTTCTTCCTTTGCTTCCATTTCCAATTTGGCTTGGACAATCTGACAAACACAGACACATTAAATGGCTGTTACCATGGTATACATTCAAATGCTTGTGATAATCTACACAAGCTTGCAGCTACATACATGTACACTATATGGACCTCTCTCACTAACTTAAAGGAAATGCTCTCACTGATATAAACAAAACTGTTCTTTGAAAGACAGCACTGCATGCTTATTTGAAGAATACACAAGAGATATAACTAATTAATAATACTGCATTCAAAGAGACACAGGGCTTGCTTTCACTAAGATTTCAAGTTGCCACAGCAGGTGAAACAAAATAATATTAGAGGGTGGGGAACCAAGGGGTACATGAGCAAATGGCTAGGGGGCCAATCTGAAAGTAGCTAAAAGTCATGCTTGTAGTAGCTTAAAATTCCTGACCCCACATCTTTAGAGAAAGCACAGTTTTAATCTCACTTACATGTACATGTACAATGGCACTATCAAGGCAAAAAAGTGCACAGTCATGTAAGTAACTAATTTTCTATGATTTACCATGCTTAAACAACCCAAAAACAGTTTAATGTGGCTACACATAATTTACTGTAGGCAAAGTTAAAATAATAATTATTATTGAGACAATACTGATCAGCTGCCATTCCCCAGACTGGCTATGAGGTGGTCCTGGAATCTTTGCAGGTGCTCCTCATGGAGGCATTTGCTTTTGGTCTGCTTGCATGGCCATTTTTGCTTGCAAATTTTGCTTTCCTCACCTTCCCTCCCTTCTTTGTACATGGGTAAGTATCTGGTGCTTCAATGTATCTATTGCTTCAATGTGACGGTGCCCTTTTGATCGTGGCTGCTTGCAGGGCTGCCATTGATGTCTCCTTCCTCCTCGACAAATCCCTTCTTGGCTTCACCAACCTGTAAAGCTTCTGCTCCCGAGCTCATCTATTGTTGATGAATTTTAATGTACTTTATTTGCTCTGAGAACAATTACTTATTGGTCAAATACCTGTTGTTGTTTCAATAACTTTTCTTGTGCAACTTGGAATTCCACTTGTCGCTGAATGCGAGCAAGCTTCTCTCTTTCCTGCCTTGCTTCTTCTTCTTCTCTCCTCTTCTGGTACCATTTCTCTCTTTCCTGGTCTTTTCCTGTCTGTTTCATCTCTAACTCCATCAGTTCTTGCTGGGCTTTTTGTTCCAGTGCTTGAATTTTTTCTTCAACTCCTATAAATGCCAAAATACAAAACAACACTTACATGTACACTCTGTTCAACATTATTTCAACTGCAGTTACAGTAGCATTGAACTTATCCATTCAAATGACCAGGTTTCAAACAATAATATTACAATATCATTATTGGTTGAAAACAACATACGTGTACATGTATAACTCTGAGGAACAAAGCTGTGAATGGTCAGCATTTGAGCTGAAAATAGCAGTGGAAGGCCTCGCCAGACTTAAGGAGTCGAACCTATGTACAACCTTCCAATCACTACCATTCAATAATCGGAAGGTCATATAGTAGGTTCAACTCCTGAAAAAGGAGCACTTAGATTAGGGTTACGGGCACCTAGTAATTGGAAGGTCGTACTGTAGGTTCGATACCTGCAATGGAGCACTCTGATTTTTTCCAAGTGACCTCAGGTTACCATCAGTAAACAACTCTCTTCATTTCATTCACCTCAATGTATACTGTAACATTTATTATCAATATACAAGGCCGAATAATACAAATTCCTTTAATAAGAAAAAAAAGTTTAACAGAGATGTAGCATTAATTATGGCATGGAAATTTATTACTACAATACGATCAGCTACATGTAAAGAAGAGCAAAAATTGAGAAAAAAGAGCAAAAAAACTCCTCCAATCACAGTGCACGTACTATCTGAGAGATATACATGTAATATGGTATATTTTACTACAAATTTCATTTGATTTATTATACAACTTGCGCGGCAAACAAAGAGCTTTCGGAAAGGATGTCAACATTTTTTCTCATTGGCATTATGTGGTTCCAGAAAATATCCATACCCCCCCCCCCCCCTCCCCACGGAAGATCATTTGAATTTCCAAAGGAGAGGGGAGGTTAAAGGGTCATGAACCACATGCAACTTACGATTGATCTGAAGCACAAAAACATACTTAAATGTACGTACGTTGTTTTGAAAGAAAAGTCAGTTTTTAGATAAAGTTAACATTATTAATATATTAAATGTTTCTGTGTTTCTTTGAGTTACAGTACATGTAGCTAGTGCTACAATCTCCCGAAGCTAAGAACAATGTGTCTTTCATTTAGTATGGATTCAAAACATTTAAAATGGCGGTCTCAACTGGAGTCTCGTCCCCAGACTTCCAGCTTTGTCTCGTTTTCGTCCAACCAACACTTCCGTTCACTTCAGTATTGCTTTTCGCTACCTTCACATGCAGTAAACACATTTTTAATAGGATTCATGTTTTATTGGGGGTAGTAACTCATCAAAAATGCGATGAGATGCAAGTTCCCACCATCTCAACGCTTGCGTGCAACAACATTTTCTTTTTTGTGGGTGGCATTTAGACTACGGACAGGAACCGGTCCTTAAATAAGAATCAACCTGACGAAACTGACAAAATGTGTAGACAAAGGAACCTTGCAAGTTTCTGTTTTATTTACTATTGTTTGCGAAGTTATTTAAGCCAAAAACACATAAACACAAAAACGTTTGCACAAAAACGTGAAACAGTCAACGTGCAACCTAAATGTTTAAGCTTATAATCTTACATAAAAACAACACAAACATAATTTGCAAAGTTGATGGCAAACAAGCTAAAAGTTCAGCTGAATAATGAGCTTAACAAAGCGTTATATTTTATTAATTCAAAAGTTAACCTTAATGTTTACACTGTTGTAATAAAATTCTACCATATTTACATATTAACTAATTCACTTTCTTTTTTATAAGTACAAAAATTCTGGAAATTCCTGAGGGGAGGGGGGGTGGTCATCAAAGACTTCCCCTAGAATGGAAAATCCTGAGGGGAGGGGGGTGCAAATCAAAACGTCTTCCATGGGATGGGGCATATGGATATTTTCTGGAACCACACATTGAGTCACAGGTGCACATGGTGAAAAATATGATTGGCTAATAATTTAAAAGCAACTGCACAAGAAATTGCACATGCAAGAAAATGCACAATACTTTCCTTTTCTGCACTTTATGTTCAAAAATTATTTATTTAACAGAGTTGGGTAATATAACTTAATTAAGATGCAATTTTGTACTGTCTTATTATCATCTATTACTAGTCTTTGTTATTAAAAATAAATTTTACCTGGTCTAATAATATCCAATGCAAACTTGTTTTCTTCCCTATCCCTGCTTTCTGCTGCAAGTTTCTCTTGTTCTTCTCTGATCTCAGCTTGCTCGAGTTCTAATAAAACCTGTATCACATTCAGTAAATTAAAGGTAAAATTTTCTATTTATAGTAAATGTACAGTGATCGAAGCGATATGAGTCAGAAATTATCTGTGCAGGGATTTACAATGGTGAGACATCAGAGAGCACTGACTGACTGACTTATTGGCTGACACACTATGTAACTGACTGAAGGACTGTCTGACTGACAGTGAATGATTGATTAGGTGATCGAATAGCAGCCCAGTCAAAATGTGCCGGCAGCTGGCTATTTGGCCGCCTACAACGAAATATCTGCCGCTTACTTCGAATTCACATTTGTCAGACTTTTATTCAGGATGAGGTTGTTCGAGTTGTTGTTCATCAACGAGTTGTTGTTAATCACTACGTTTCAACTGCATACTGCTGGTCTTCTTCATCCTTTCTCAGGCCATAAGGTCTCTTAGAAACTTCCAGTTTAAATTGTAACTAAAAAATACCCGACGTACACCCTAGCCGCACACGATCACTTCTGCAGGAATGGGCTCATCGCGTGGGAAAGTGAGTCGAATGGATTGTCAGCTGTCACGGTTGTTGCAGGTACAAATAAGATGGCATCCAAACGATCTCGTGACTTTGGCGCAGGGACTCCGCAAATTTCTAAATTGTTTCATATGGTATCAAGTGTACAGCCCTGGAAACCCATAGCTTTGCAGTGAGATTATATATTGCTCAAATGATTTGAAGATCTGAAGCCTTCAGTTTAACTGACTCTGTAATATATTATGAGGCAACTTTCAGCACCTGAGTTTCTCACTTTCACAGTTGAGAAGTACTTGCTTGTACAATAGTTATCCTTTTTTCCAACAATGCTTCTGGCGGAATATAACTCTAACTTGAAAACTGAAGGTCTTGTGTGACTCTTAATTCATTACAGTACCTGTTATCTTAATGCCATTGAATAAGACCTCAGTTTACCCTAAAATGCACCAGGTGCAACCATTTGAAGCCAATATTTTCAAAATTATTCGGGGGAACATGCCCCCCGACCCCCCTTGTATGCAAGGGCCTCCGGCCCTTGAAGCAGAAGCCTTGGGCCTCTGCTGCCTATTAATTACTATAGCCAGTTTGCCTACTACTCAAAAGATTTCAACTGGGCTATAATAGTTTGCTTCCAGAAGTCTACCAAAGATGTTTCCAAGACTCACATAATTTATTATGCCAACCATCTCCCTAGAGCATACAGCTACATATAGAGTAAAGAATCTATGTAAACTGCTGACCTTTGTGCTCATCTGTTATTGTTTACTGGAATGGATAGAATGGCCATAAGTTCTAACATGGAAGAACCTAGCTTTGACAATCAGATCAAGGACAAAATGTAATTAAATTTTCATCGCTCGCAGATTGCAACTGTCGGCATCAAAGTGCAAAGGCCGAGTGCATCTGCAGCGAATACCGCAGAGAAAGTACTCACATTTAATTGCGTGGTGAGTGGCTACAGTATTTTAACAACAACACATCAAAATAAGAATTCTTCCATTTATACAAGTTTGTCTCTCTCTTGTAGACTTGCAGTTGGACGACCACATGTGAAAAGAATTTGCAAAGTACCGCAGTTGTCCTTGCCGGGACAAAGGCTTGTGACGCCACTTCATTTTCAAGAAAACAACCGCTCTGCAATGACATCTGTGTACCAACAGTAACTCAAATAACTTTGGATACAATTTTGAAATAATTCAATCTACCTGGTCTCTGAGAATAAGAGGGTGTTCCTCAAATTCATCGCCAAGCTCGTCTTTGATTCTTCTGGTGAGTAATGCTTCATCATCTTTCAATGCACCATCTGTCAAATCAAACATGATCATTTTAAATAACACTTTTAAATAACACTTCACTATACATTTATTTTGCCAGCTTACAATACACTGTAATTGCTGCAAATAGAAGGAAAAGAAAACAACAATCTCGACAGGAACATTGAGGATAATGATCTCCATCACTTAGGAAAGAAAGGAAAGAAAAGGAAAGGAACTTTATTTAAGTGTCTAGTCGTTCTAGCCCTGGAGCGCTAATTGGGGACACTGTAAACTGAAATGAACAATAAAAGTACATCAAGTCAAATGTCGGTTTTTGAGGAGAGGGGAAACAGGAGTACCCGGAGAAAACCTCTCGGTGCAGAGTAAAGAACCAACAAACTCAACCCACATATGACGTCGAGTCTGGGAATCGAACCCGGGCCACATTGGTGGGAGGCAAGTGAGTCTCACCACTGCGCCATCCCTGCACCCCCGCACTTAGAATACTAGGAAAGACTAAAAACGCTGTTTACCATTTGGAAATATCTGCATTGGCTCCTGAGATATATAAGTTAAAATATGCAAATGACAAGCCTGATGACTTCATTTACTCAACCCAATATAACATGAAGTATAAAAATGGAGCTATCTCCGTCAATTTGCAGCAGAGACCATTGAAACTTGGTGGGCTAATAGTTCTGCAGGCATGCAACACACCTACATGTACAACTCTAAAGAAATTGGTTCCAATGGCAACTCACTCTTTTCCAGTCCCCTTCAACCTGATTTCAATATTTTTGGTGATCTTAGCTAGAAAAATATTTAACAAGACCACAAACTTGACCTAAAAATCTTTGTATGCTTGCAGGATCATGTACATGACATAGATGAGGTACAAAAATTATAATTATTGGCAAAATTAATATCAAAATAGAGCACCAATGGTGGCCTGCAAAGCCTTTAATATCAAGGAGGTCTGGAACCCAGTATGTTGCCATGGTAACAGAACTGGTATGCTCATAATATTATGCAGCACACCTACTAGAATCTTACTGCAAAGAATCAAGTATTTCTGATACAAATTGGCTGAGATATCTTCCTTCATCTTACATATATTTTATCAAAATTCGGTTGAGTTTATGACATCATCACTTGGCTAATTTTCATATTTTAAAAACTTGAATATCTCTGCAACAAAAAGAGATAACTATTTGAAAATGGTAAACAGCATTCTTCTTCTCATACAGACCACATGTTTATGTCCTTAATGGCTTAGATACATGTAGGAAAGATGCAAATTTCGTCATACAGAAGTACAGTGTAGCACGTTAACTGTCAAAGTCAAGAAGACGAAGAACACCTTATTCAACAAGGTCCCTGACTGTACGCACATTTACTACTACATTTAGGAAAATAAAATATTAATATATCTTATTAGATGTTTTGGTGCATAGTACACGTATATCGGGCTTGTCAAAATACAGCACAACTCGTAAATTACTCAGTGATATTACACACCAAAGCATCTACATCTACATGTACATTTAATAAGCTA
>NC_090890.1:27770873-27790873 GCF_036669925.1 Montipora capricornis | reverse complement strand
TAGTTACCTCCAGCCAAGGTCCTGGAGCATGTTTGAGACGCTAGACTCTTTAAGGTCCACCATTTAGATAATCTCGTTCCCAGATCTCCCACGGTCATACCGAAGGGAGATCTGGTAAAGTTCGATTTGGAGCATGCTCAGTGCCAGCCAGGCCCGAAATACGGGCTTTTCTATCACTGCGCATGTTCGTACTCTCTGTTGTGATTTTGGGTGATTTTTCTTCACACAATCTCGTGAAAAGTGTAGTTAACCAAAGCGTAAATTGAAAGCGAAAATGTTAAAGAGTGCTTAGACCTAATCACTGCAACGAGCGCTATTTTCATGACACGATCTCGTGAAAAATGTAGTTAATCTAACCGTAAAATTCACAATTGATCACTACTTAATTCGCGAGTCACGCTTTAAGAACAAGAAATACTGTTTTGAATAAATTACATACTTCAAACTTGAATTTATTTGTTTCTGCGTACCTCGTTGCAAGCTACGCAGTACATTTCTTCGAGTGGACGGGTACGTGGGGCTTTTGTCGATACCATTTACACAAACGTCGCAAATTTTTAAAATGATTTTCCTCAACTGTAAAGCTTGTCCGGCGTCGGAAATAAACAAAACTTTCCTCCGCACAAATGGCATTTATTCAAAACAGCACATGAACTTGCGAAAACCAAACCTTCACTAAGTGCCCCGCGAAATAACCCAATCGGAGCGTAGATTGCATTGCCGCAACCTTTTTTTAGTAGCCAATGAAAAATGGTGTACTGTCGAACTTTACCAGATCTCACATTTCCAGTGACAGAGTGAGATCTGGGTACGAGATTACCATTTAGATCTTGTGGGCGCCGTTATTTTCTATACCTGGTCTAGGGCCCCAAATTACTGCATGTACGCCTTCTCACGCAATTAATTTTTCGGCCTTCCTCTGCAAAACGGCAACTTCAAATGACCAAAGTTCAGAAACGTAATACACCCAAAAACACAGTGATTGGCACTGGAAACAATAGTTTTGCTACGATCATTTCCCTGGATAAAGCGAATTTTGAATCACGACTTAACTTGAAATGAACCCAGCATGAACGCAGAATTTCAATATTATAAACTTCCCTCCATATCTGAAAAGGTTAAACGAGTGTAAATATGGTGGTAAAAATATTTCTTTTAAAAGTAATGCTATCTTTCAATCTCTTACCCCTACGTTTCAAGAAGCCAAGAGATGGCCACGACAGCATCATAAAATGTTATGGGACCGATAATAATTTGGGAATTCCTCTAAAAACTTGGCACAGATAGTTACTAACAATAACATCTGAATAACAAAATTTAAACTTGAATTAAATGAATTAAGTTGGTATTATGTTATTGGCCACTGCAAAAATAGAACGGGAAGTCAAGGCTTTTTAAATTATAATTTCTTAATAAGTGGCAAAGATGAACGCATCTCGATTTGCAAGCGTCTGTGGTCCAAGATGAATAACAAATATACAGGATTTGAAGATTTTTGGCATCGGGAATTTAACCCAAGTATGTTTCACCACAATGTAAGGATAGAGATGTGTAAGTTATGATATTTGAACATTATCGCCACGTATCCCAACGGTCTATGTAACAATTTTTAGACGATGCGACAAGTCGCTTTACGAAAGGTGATAAATATACCTGGATACAAAAATATAGTACAGTCGAATGTTTAAAATGATTTCTAACAAAAATCCACTTTTATCCCCTATAAGGTTTTTTATCCACAATCAGCAAGTATCTTCATGTTCCCTTCTATAAAATGCAAATGATAAGATTCTTGGGTTTGACAAGACGTTCCTGTGACTACAGAAATCTGTTAAACGCTACGTTAAGGAGCCACTAACTTCGAATATGTTTCTTTTGCGAAAATAATTCTATTTACTACAAGATTCTGCCGTTTTCACTTTTTCCGCGCAGTAAAAATTCAGCAAAAACACGCCGAGCTGGCGTGAGGCATGGGCCTATAAATGTCTGAAATAACTTAACGATACTAATAATGATAATGATAATAAGGGAATAACATGACTTTTTGAGGGAATATTGTTTATTTGCGCCCGCGTAGTGTTATTTGCGGCCCGAGCGCGAAGCGCGAGGGCCGCAAATGACACTACAAAAGTCATGTCATTATCATTATTATCAATAAACAAGGCCAAATGATATCAAGAATGCGATTTCTAATAATACAAGCTAAGTGAATAACGAATTCAAAGTCACTTCAAATCATCATGTAAGTGCTGATTGAACAAGCTATTACAGAATCAACTCAGTCCAGTGAACTTATTTAAAATTACCGAAAAAATGCGTAAAATCGTCTATAAATAATAGGCATATCACAAAGTTGAAGCAAGACCCAATCAGCTGCAGGGCTGATAATGCATTAGCAGCCCGCTGTCAGTCTTTTGCGGGCCGCTGAGCGTGTGTTTTGAAGAGGCCGATTTTCTATTTGGCCGCGTATATTGATAATAATGTTCTTTGAGTGTATTTCAAAATCTCAAAGCACATTGCAAACTGCAATGCATGTGCATTGCAAATTCTGTCTGAGCGATAGACCCATTCCTCTCACCAGCTCGGCTGTTAGACAACGTTTGCCAATTTTGTTACATTTACGAAACTCGTGGCGGCCTGTCTGCTATCGTAAAAAAACAGTTTTATGGCGCTGACTTCGACTTTTGCGGTATAAAACATGTTGAGGTTAGGGCCACCCTAAAGATCACCTTAACTAGCACTAAAATGACTGAGAAATCTCATCGCCTTTGCGTCTTCGTTTATACAAACGCCATGATCGTTGAATCACCATTGCCGCGTTTACAACCTCTCGAATCCTTCTCACTCTCTGCCTGTGCTGCCTTGGCAGCCCTCTTAATAATGACAAGGAATTCTGAATTTGATTCTCTCCTCTTGCTCCGCATGTTGTTTTTGGAGGAGATGAAATCGAAGTAAGTTTAACAGCGTCACTCGCGATCTTGGTTTCAAGACAGACTCCACCAGCATTTCGCATGACATGACAGGCCGTAAAATTTGTTGGAAAACACTCCGCTTTCTTGAAAGACTTATCGTGCAGCCTCAAGCACTCCCTAGTTGAATTTTTTGCTAGTAAAGAGCTAGACTCATCTTTTTTAACGATTAGTCCTTTTCTCGAAGTCGTTTTCTGTGGTGCTTTCTTCGCGCGGCAACAATTATCCACGGAACTACTGAAGACCTTTCGAGGAAATGTTGACTTACGGTACAGCGCTTGTCGGGAATTTTTCATGTAATCGGCAAGCGTTTTGAAATCTCTTCTCGCTGGAGTGCTCCTGTCTTTCCTGGAAACCTCCTCTTGATTCAACAATGTTCTTCTTGAGCCAGCACATCGAGAGTTTAACACAGCGGCATTTGTTGCGTTCGAGTCCACGCCAATCCGGCCTTTCGGGAGCGAGGGCTTACCGACAGCGTTTCTTTCCCCATTAAAAAAAGAGATTGGAGAATCCTGCATGTTTTTCTTACAAGGCAACGTAGTTTCCAACCAACTTACCGAGGATTGTGAATTACGAGGCATTCCTTGGAAGAGATTCACTGGCGAAGAAAAGCCAAAGTTTCTCAACTGCTCCCTGCAGGCGAGAAGTTTCTGACGTGTGTTGTCTTCTTTAAGTTTTAATTTGTAGCAAGTAAGTGTTAGCGTTTTTTCATGAGCTTCTCCCTACAAGGGTTAAAAAATTAAGTTAACAATAAATCATGTGATTCCTTTTCGGTTACTTAGTAACGGTATTAATCTCTCGGCCTGCTGCATGGTACCCCAACTTTTGACATTTTGTGACGCGGAGAGATGTACTTTTTATATCCCATTTACGTAAGGACTAGAGGAAAGTGAGCGGAATCGGCGGTGATGTGTTTTAATTTCCGGTCACCCATTTTGATTCGCGAGCGAGCAGCTTAGTATTGTGCGTGGATTACGCGAATGTGCTCCGCTAAAAGCCTTTTCGAGCCTCTCCAGCCCTTAGAACAAGCTGTGTGACAGTTTCTCCCCCCCCCCCCTCCCCTCTTAACACCAGTTTCATTTTTTCCCGCGCTTGTGATTTGACGTTTGTCGCCAATGGAAAGAGTAACATTATACATTATTTTCCAGCCATTCGGAGAAGAGGGCAACTGTTGCTGCTTATAGATTGCAAGGCACGCGTAGTCAGAGAGAAGGGGGGGGGGGGGGAAGAAACAGAAAACAGAGAGGAAAAAGATGGGAGGGGTGCATTTTCCTCTGGATTTTTCTCTTCTTCTCCTTCCCGACTATGCCTGCTACTGACAAAGGATGGCTGATTGTGAAGGCAAAGATCATTTGCTACAACTTCCGAGTAGCCTGCGAACTGAGACGCATTTCCTAGCTATTGGTAATTTTTGGTTTCTATTGTCGGTTTCTTTCTACCACGGACAGCGGGAAAACAGCTTTGCTCGGATCAGTGCCACTCGTGAGAGGATACAAGCGCGGGAAAATACGACAGCAGTGCCCAGTACAGGAAAGAGTGGAACAAGTAGAAAACTGCGAGAAAGTCAAGTACTAAACGCGCGAAAAAGTTGAGGCAAGGCGCCGAAAAGGAGACGAAAACGGGATGTGAAAATACTAATTCACGTTACTGTTACCACTTAAGGCTACTTCCAATCCTAGAAATATGGAAAAAAGGTGCGAAAAACATCTATCGACACGCCTAGCAACCCAAGATATTGGGTACGACCAGCGACCAACCGGGACGTTTCGTCACGCGATTCTTAAACAAGGTGGCAGAAAGTATGATTCCCTCACTTGATCGATGCGATTCGGTGATGGAATCGAAAGTTCGTATGATTCTAAACTTTGAAACTCGTTCATGTTTAACTTTAGAAAAGTGCCCGTTACCTTGTGACGAAACTGCTAAAGAACGTCGCTTAATTACGAGAACTCTAAATTTACTTATTTTACTTTGTTGTTTTACAGAGAAGCGCCGAAAATACATTATCAACATAACACGGACGTACGGAGAACACTACAGAGCACTCGTACGGAGAGTGAATATTGTTTTCATGGCAGAAATCAAGTAGGGTCTTACGCTAATGAAAATGTGATGAATGGTGAATTACAGTTACACACACGTTACTGAGGACACAAGAAACCAGAGCAAAAAACATACTTTCAATTTGAAATTGCAACAGATGGCTAGTTCAACAGTGCTCTATACAAAAACAGAGAGCTGAACAAACCTCAGTAAAATGAGCCCGGGACAATGGAGGCTGATATTCTGCACAGCATTGCCTTTGCATGTGAAGGCAATTTCTATTATCAAGACTTTGCTGACGCCGATCAGCGGTGTTCAAGTCAGCAATCGTTTTTAACAAAAGAAAGAGTTTGTTTTCTACTTCTCTCTGCAAAAGAAATAAACCATGAAAAGCACAACAATATTGGCCATTGAGGGCTCTAATATATAGATTTAGCCAAGCCTAAAGCGGAGCTCCCAGGTTATTTATTCCTACAATTTCGAAAAAGACGACCACGATGAGTTATAACTTGAGCCCGCGATATGGTCACGTAACAGTGGTCAGCGGATACCTTGTTTCGACAGGTGTCAATTGACTATTTAAGAAATAGAGGACGTTTTCCATGTTTCCATAGCCTCATCTAAACACTCGGGGGAGTTGGGAGAATTCTCGACAGTTATGCAAACCCGAGACACAACTGCTTTTATAAAATACTTCTCAAAGATAATTCGACAAATGAAGGAAATTGCTGTTTTTTTTTACTTCTAGAGTGAAACATATATTCTTGATACACGCTCATATTTCCTACCAGCCAATCATGATGTCAGAGCCGCGTGATGCCAGAGCCGTGTTTCCACACTCTCATCTAAACACAGCTATTGACCAATAAGAGTGCGCGTGCTATCCTAATTATTTTATAAAACATGGATGTCCAATATCAAAGCAATACAAATGGACAAAAGTGCTGGGAAGGTAGCATCACTTTAGAGATAACCCCCCTCCCCTTTATCAATGCTTGATTTTCCACAAAACAAAATGGTGACTTTCCTTCCAATATTGCATATGGAGGGGGGGGGGGGGGGGGCAAGAGCATGGTATTTCCCAAATTGTCAATAGTTAGAATAATCGAATTAGGTGTGAAGTGAAGTGATGTGCACAACCTTCCCAACAACGTTTGACCACGATTGTAGTTGGAGTATGGCCACCTTGATGAGCTCTAAACTTGAGCACGCGATACGGTCACGTGATAATGGTCACATTGGCATACATGGAGTGCAGTGACCAAGATCAAATTTTCTCGCACAGTGGGTTACCATATTTTCTTACCCATGGTGCTCCGCCCGCGCGCGCCTTGCCTTGGGTGCGCAGAGCTCCGCTATATTAAACAACATGGTATCTCCTTCAGACATCTCCTTTGACATAACGACGGGCTTATCATTCTCTCGTCTACATTTTCATTAGACCTACTGGTCTCCCTTACCAAACGCCAGCAGAAAAACAGACTTCAACGCAAACGTTCATTCGATGAAATGCCTCAAACCTGTTTCTTCTGAAGAAGCAACTCCGCCATTTTCTCATTCTCCAAGTCGTCAGGAAGAGCTCCTTGCCTCAGCATCACAACGAGGCGCGCTCGCTGATCCGCTAACCTGGAGGCAAGCATCTTGCTTTTGTTCCTACAAGCAGTGCATTGATTTTTACTCCAGACTACACCATCTTAGGAGGGCAGGTACTTATTATTGTTAAACGAAGTGAACAACATAACAAGCCAACTACGATAACTTTCAGGTAGATCTTTTTACAGCAAGTTTTCGGCTTGGACCCTGGTCTGATCCTGGTGTGCGTATCTCAAGCAAAAGACTTTTAAGGCTTTTTCGCCTGCAATACGTTTTCCGTTAATTGCCTTTAAAATAATATATTTACGGACCAGACTTTTAGAATGAGAACCCCAAAAAATGTAAGGGAAATTTGAGCAAGGTGCAAGCAATGCGGAAGCGATATTTTTCCGTTCAACTATCCCCTTCGGCATTGAACAATCAGATGGCTATTCGAAAGTGCAGGGAGGTCGCGGGTTCGAACCACGGTCGGACCAATACTCAGGATCAGAAAGTGCTTCCTTTGTAATTCCAGCTGCAAATGGTAACACTTTCAAATCTTCTCGGATAAGGACTATAAACCGTTCGCCCCCGCTCACAACTCACAACACTTGCTCGTAAATGATTTTGTGGGACGTTAAAACACTGTTCGAGAAGAGTAGGGGAGTACGTCTCCGGTGTTGTGGTATGGCCTTTGAGCGTAAATGTACAATTACAACAGGTCCAACAGTGAATTAGATAAGATTGTCGTTATGGCATGGGTGGACTCCCCAGCAGAGTCACAAATGAGTCTATTTTTAGAATACCCGTTTTCGCGAAATTCAGTTGTCAAGTCCCTGAAAAAACATGGCAGAAGCAGTCACGCGTGACATGGCCTCATCTGATTGGTTAAAGCTGAGCTGGCGACCCTTTGTTTTTTTCGCGTGCAAAGTGTATCTAAGAATATATCCACGTGACTGTGCTGGGGCAAGATTGCAAAGTGATAGATCAACAATCTTATCTAATTCACTCTTGAACAGGCCACATTTAGCTGCATAGCTGCAACTATCATGACTAACCAGCTGTTTCAACAGAGTAATAAAACAAAAACAAATGAGCTCTGTTGGAAACAAGTGAATCCATCAGAAGCTTTGGGATAAACGAATCACAGTATGCCTGTTTGGGGCGAAGTGAGAACTGGGACCATCCCCGATATTTTTATCTGCATGCAGTTAAAGGGGTGAATGGGTTAATGGGACATGAGTGATTAAGACTAAGGCATGTAATTAACACGTTACATCTCACTTACACAAGGGTTTCTTTCTGCAGTTCAAGTTCAAGTTCCATTAGCCGTAAGTCTTCATGCGTTTTTCCTTCGCACCGAACTGTCACTTTATTCCTCGCGCTTCCTTCAACTTCAGTAGACTTTATCAGGGGAGTGGTCTGAGTCGACACGTCACTCGACTTAGGTCGAGTAGGTTGAGCTGTAGCAGAGGGTCCCAGGTTGTATCGTTCTGGAGGTTGATCGTATGTTTCAGCGTTGAGTGAGATTCCACTATCGTGGGTAATCACGCTTGCTCTGAGAGAGAGTCAAGTTGTAAATTAACTCAAATAAACTGGCCGAAATCTCCTACGTGGACTTCAAGTCAGTCAGGTCTCCTCACAAGGCCCAGGAGGAGAGGTCTTAGAAAGAGAGTCTCCGTAACTCTCAGCGAATTTTGACAATAAAGCAAAGAGGTAACTGGAAAGGAACCAGTTCGGGCACATTTTGACTGTAGCTCAGTCAATGCAATTTCCCATTGAAACCCTGCTTAGCGAACACTCATAACGATTTGGACAGCTCGGAAGCATAATATCCACATCTAAGAAACGCGATGATTTTGAACCTTTTATAACGACAGCATTTACTTCAACGAACGCTGTGTCAGTTTCCTTAGAACGCCAAATGCCTAGGCTGAGAATTGTCCCAAAACCAATGTACTTAAATTCAGTCGAATATGTAATTTGTGCAATACGTTCTCCCCCATGAATTCGCAATCATCCTGAATTGTTAATTTGCTCTGAATTCACCATTATCGCGTGAATTTTGGACACTGTGCCTCAGGACTTGTGGAAGCAGAGAAGATAAGGAAATAAAAAATCATATCCGTAGACTGGATTTGAACCCGGAATTTCTAGTCCATAGGAACCGCTTCTTTCCGCTTTACCACTGAAGATCAAGACACCGCCTTTCTTAAAAAAGCATCTGTTTAAGTCTACCATAGAATATCGCTGCTGAAGAGTAATTAGGACTAAGCTAGATTGATAATTTAGGCCTAAGCTTTGATTTTAAAATGTTTAGCTTTGTCGTGAAGCTTGGAAACCGACCTTTTGTAGTGTTTAACGTTGTTTGTTGGCGAGTGATAATAAAGCATTATCAAATAGTCTGTAAAATACTGTCCCTGAGATGCTAGCGGTGTGGTAGTCGAGTGGTTAGGCGACGGGATGATCAACATTCTCAGGTTCGAGTCCTATGTCCAAATATGACCATTTCCCATAATCCATATCAAGCTTTCATTCTTCTAAATTAACGATAACAGTGAATTCAAAGCAAATTAACAAGTCAGGATAATCATGAATTCAAGGGCGAAAACGGGTTGAATTTGCGATAATTGCAAATCAGCATAAATTGCTATTTTGTCGGCAGGTATCAGAATAATGATAATGATGATGATGATGATGATGAGGATGATGATAATAATAATAATAATAATAATATACTTAATATATCGCTCATGATCCTAAAGTTCTAACGCGCTGCACATCAAGTTTACAAGATCCACTAAAGAGAAAGCAACTAAAATATTATCCTAGAAAGAAAACTAAAAATCAGGTCCAATATCACAAAGGAAATGAAGCTAATAACAAGACTCGCGAAACAAGTAAGTCTTAAGATCACGCTTAAAAAAACAGAGGTCAGTTGCAAGTCTCAAATGATCAGGTAGGCTATTCCAAAGTGTTGACAGACGGAAAATGATCTGTCGCCATACTCAGTATTGGACCGAGGAAGCTTCAGTAGACCCCTAGATGAAGATCGTAGTGGACGCGGTGGTACATATCTATCCAGTAGTTCAGTTATATACATTGGCGCAAGCCCATTAAGCGCCTTAAGGACGTTCGCGCCAAAATCTTCCTACGGTGAGATTTTCTTCATTTCTCGCATAGAGTTAGGTCATAAAGTACTTACTCCGAAAATATAAAAAAAATTGGGGGTCACCGACTTCGTTTCGGAGAAAATGGCAGTGGAAAAATGCCTTAATTTCGATAAATCTGTCATAATAACGAAAGGTAGCCTCATCTGCTCATCCATCGAAAATCCTGAAAATAAACTGTTAGAGTGAAGGTTTCCCTGCATAGATTTTTAGGGGTGGGATTTTAAGATAATCTCATGCCGCTAGGGATGTCGTAAACGGTAGAGTTCATCCTGGACGAGCGTTTTCGTAACCTCTATCCGTTGCAACCACTACCGGAATTCGATGGCACGAGGAAAGAAAATTTTAAAAAAAGATAACTTCTTACGGTGAGATTTTTTTCATTTTATCATATTTTGTAGATAGTAAGTAGAGTAAGTGATTCATGATTAAAAAAATAGGGGTCACCGATGATCCAAGGGAGTAAAATCGATGTGATTTTACGAAGCTCTTGGAAAACTTCGTTTGTCACGTTTTTGCGTGACCTGTCAGGGAAGGACTGGAACCCAAGAGAGAATCGATCGTTGAAGGGATGAAAGGTTTTTACACCAAAACAAAGCTTTCTCGAGCATAGCAACGAAGTTTTAAGCAGTCGTCATCTTCATTTGGTTAGGGTTTTGTATAATATTTCCCCATTGCCGTCATGCTCGTCTTCTGGAGTGTGGTTTTTGTGAAATTTAATCGCTGGTTTTTTTCAAGCAGGTCCGCACTTTTCAAGCCGACGAGGACGAAAATACTGCTCTCTTTTCACGAAAGTAAAGGATAAAAACTTCAAAAACATACATTCATTTTGAACTTAAATTCGTAGGGTAATAAAAGCATTAAAAAAAGAAACAGCCCCATTAAATTTACGCAACGGTTCGTCCTCGAGTTTTCCAAACTTTCAGCCACTACTCGATCAGCAGCTACCTTTTAGAGAGCTTTTCCATCCTCCCGCTCACTTCTCTTTAACGTTTCATGATGATTCGGAAATAAATGTGCCATTCTTTTGCCGGCCTGGAATTTTTTTCCCTGGTGTTTTTGTCGCCATGTTATTTTAACTAATGCTTTAACAATGTTTATGAAAGTCAAGTAGACTAGTGCACGACTGATAAAAACAACGCGAACATCAGTCGTGCAGTAGTCTACTTGACTTTCCTAAATATTTTTAATCAATTTTAACTGATCACTATCTTCTCTTATCCAACGCTGTGCAAGACTTATCGTCCACGGTTTCTGCATAGGTTTTCAAACCTCAACTTCACTAATGCTCGAAGTAATGCGTGACATATTACAGTCTCGTTACCTGCGCAGTTACGTTGCGCACAAACAATTAGCGCGAACGTCCTTAAATGTCAATAACAGGATCTTATAAATAATAGGATAATAATAGGATGCACTGACTAACAGGGAGCCAATGAAGATGGATCAACAAAGGAGTTGCAAGGTCTTATTTCTCTTTGCATAGAGTCAAACGGGAAGCACAGTTCAGAACAGCTTGAAGTTTTGCAGAAGCCTGGTGAGCCGCGTTAGGTGCGCAGTGGTTTGTGGGATTTAGGTTTGTCTTTGGGTGTTTGGAAGCTTAGTCATTCTACGGCCAGCCTTCGCTGCGTGCACAAGTCCAGTTTTGTTCTTTGCTATATCGCGCTGAAAAACATTTGTTTTATGCCTTCGTTTAGGCTGTATATGATAGCGTTCATTTACATTGTCAGAATACCCTAGAGCAACAAGGGTCGCAACACTGTCTTGGTCGGGGGTACACGTTCCCCGGTTTTTTTTTTCCACCTGCTGGTTTTCCCAGGTTTTCGTGGACCGGCTCTGGTGCATTGCTCTTCTCTTTATAATACAGTTGATGTATAAATGTTTTTGTAGCTATTCCAATGCTAAGTAAGTGGCACGGCGGCCTGGGTGGCTAACACGCCCATATAATATCATCAAGCTCGGGTGTCCGGTTGATTAGCGCGGAGGCAACTTTTTGTTCTGTCATATATTCGCTCTGATGGAAGTCATTCCAAATAAACATTACGTCTACGTATGTAAGAGAATTGTATTCACAAACCTGTGTTCAGACGTACAACCATTAGCCGGCGTGATCTGGGGACAAGGGTGTTGGCGGAAAGGGTAATCTCGTACCACAGCGAAACTTAAACCACCGAACTGAACACGATCGTTCTCCTCTTCGCTAGCAATTGGTGACGTGGTCTCGCTGTTGCTACGCAAACCGCTATCTTTGTCATCTGAAGAATCAAGATTCGACTCAAGCAAAAATTGGCATGAAGAGCTGAAACCTGGGATGGGAAAAAGTATTTTGAAATCTAAGTAGCTACGTCATTCTTTGGTAACATGAAAAGGTATATTTCAATTCCATGGACGTAAAATCGTTTCACCACTTACAGCGCCCACAAACGCTCCAAGCATCTGGCGTACAAAGTCCAACCCTATGGTGTAGTCCATTGTGTCTGCTATGTTTAACCGTTGTTTCCCTCTCAGCTTTCTGTAATGCGAGAATATAACCCACTTAGTTAAAGAAGATACCGGTAATTATATTTCAGGAGCACCCAACGAGAATATAGTTCTAAACCACTTAAACATAGCTTTCTTAAACATATTTTAGTATTTAAAAGGTAGACTATAGGTGGATGATATAGGCATATTTTTATCCCCTAAAAATGTTTCATCTGTTCGGATTTTCTAGCTGAAAGTCTAGTGATCCGCAAATTATAGGGATCAAAACTTACCTTTTCGAAATTTTCAGCCAGAAAAATGGCTCCCGAAAATTCTAGGTGACCTTTTTAGGGTATAAATCCGTTTAAAATGGACAATTATACCATTTTTTACATTCCCAGGACAGGCAGGAAAGCAAGAAATTTTACAACAAGTGATCCGAAAATTCTACATCTCAATTTTCCGAAAATTGACGTCGGATGCCCCTGATATTTGGCCTCAAGAGCACACCAGGTCTGAAAATAAGAACAATTCGGACTGTGGATCTGATTGTTAATTTTGGGCATTCTTTAATGGATAGTTGTATTTCATCGGCTAATTTTAAAGTCGAGAGAATTCTTAATTGAAACGGCGCATTTGATAAAGAAACCGGATTCCATACATACCGCACCCAATCAAATGAATGCAGCGTTCATTCGAGGATTGCTGGAAAGAAACAAGTACACATTACACCGGTTATCTACGACAGTCTTGGAAATTCATTTCCCTGTATGAAGATGATTTTAAGTTCGAAGTGACCATACTTTTCGTAATGTGCAGTTGCGTTGTTAAGCTAAGGTCAAGAACTTTTCTGATATAACGAGGCCGACCTATCAATGGAACTTTAAACATGTTTCAGGGGCACCCAACGAGAACACTGTTCAAAACCACTTAAACATGGCATTGTTAAACGTATTTTGGTATTTAAACGGCAGATATAGGCATATTTTTATATCCTAAAAATTTTTCACCTGTTCGGATTTCCTAGCTGAAAGTCTAGTGATCCGAAAATTATAGGAATCAAAACTTACCTTTTCGAAAATTTCCGCCAGAAAAAAGGCTCCCGAAAATTCTAGGTGACCTTTTTAGGGTAAAAATGCGTTAGAAATGTGCAATTATACCATTTTGTAGATGTTCGGAAATCCTAGGAGAGGCAGGCAAGCAAGACATTTTACAACAAATGTACCGAAAATTCTAGATCTCAAATCGTCTTCCGAACAGATATTTTCCGAAAATTGACGTTGGGTGCCCCTGATGTTTCAGTTTCTAATTTTATTTTTACAAACGATCTCACGTAATTGTTGTCAGTAATTTCAGAAATATGATTTTGAAATGAACGCCGCATCGGAGACGTCCAAAATTTAATAAACTCCGCGGCGTTGAATCGAGTAAATACGATGTACTCCAAAACACAGCACCTCAACAATAAGCTTTCGATTGTATTTCACACGTTACGAGAGAACAATGCGCAAACACCGTACCTTGCAGGATGTCAGCTCTAAGTATAGCTTTCCTAACGTTCTTTGGAGGCGTTTAATGACAGCATCTTTGTCAATCACTTCGTTTTGTCTGAAAACACAAAAATTATACAGGAAGCAAATTTAGAGAGGCAAAAACAAAACTGGTCTTGGGTAAAAATTAGCTTGCGAGCGCAGACGCATTTCCGGCTATTTTTCGGGCGAGAGAAACGACCGCCGGAAATATGTCTGCGTTCGCAGGCCTGGTAAAAATAAAATAGACAAAATAAGGTAGATAGAGAAATAAATTACATTGGCGTTTGTGATATCCTCTTTTCGCTAAACTATAGTGTGACAAATTGTTAAGATTTTAAGAACGATGACGACAATGATGATGACGTGTTGATGCTAGCTAATAATTTTATACTCTGGGCCTCAGCTAACCTTAAAAGTCTGATCATTGTGATGCTCTCCCTGGGCCACTTACATGTACTGTAATTACTTACTGTATGCTGTGATCAGGAACGTTTAAGTATGAGTTTATTTTGTGCAGTGCCCGCTAAAAAGCCCTCAACGTATTTCTTTTACTCACATCGGCTTGTTCTTGACTTGTGCAACCTTCTGTGCAAATCTACAAGTTGAGATGGTTTCACACAGATCCTTCTGTTCCAAAGACAACACTGCAATCATCGCAGCATTGCAGTTCCCACCTGATATAGACAACAAAACATACAATTGCAAGAGGTTGTGGTCAAAATCCAACCACCTCAAACGGGCTTTCCTGTAATTAAATCAATTAAAAGGCCCTGATAATTATCAGCACTCACCTAGACTGTCTTGCAACAACATAGTCAGGATTGAATTACTGTATGGTGTATGGAATAGTTCAGTATCATTCGCGACAGATACTTGACTTCTCTTGGAACTTCCCAACTCTACAGCACTTGAGCTCTTCAGTAGCACATTCCTTGTCTCCATAGTTCCTTTGTTCTTTGTTCTACTCAAGACAGCACTAGAGCTATGGTGTAAAGTCTTTGCAGCCTGCCTGTTGCTGCATCTTACGTCTGTGACATTAAATTCCTGTAGAGCAATGATGATTGACTCCAGATGATGCAGAGATGAATTGAAGAAGTTTGCCTCTCGGAGTTGCAGCTTTTCCATAGGAGTTGATTTCCTGGCTTGTTCTGAGCCAGCAAGATCTACAAGGTGCAACTTCGACCTAGTGACAGACAAAAGCTTACAAATCTGAGCATGATAAACACAACAAATATTTTATAAGGCAAGTCAATGGCTGGAGTAACTGGAAGTCCTTCAAAGGAAAGAACAGGTTTCACTGCTTTCTGTACACAAAAATTTATAACACTACGTTGTTTGAGCAATACATACATGATGCTCCTTAAACAATTTTAGCATGGGACATGCAGTCAAGCATTTTCACACACCAACCTGAAAAATATCTCTGCACCATTTCTCTGCCTGGAAAGCCCAATGGTGAAAACCATGTGTGATCTGGAAGATCTTTGGTCAACAGGTGCTTCTGTAGCAACAACTTTATGATTCATCATGCCCAAACAATACAAGCTTGCCGCCTCCTTTTCCGATGTAATGTGATGACAAGACAGTCCATTAAGATGACAAGGGCCATTACCTCCCATGGTCACTAAAACCTTAAAAACGGTAACATACAGTAGTTAGACAGCTTCCATCTACTCTACTCTGCTGAAGATGACGAGTGCTTACCAATTTGACAAAAAGATAAATGTAAGATAAATGGCAGGACCACAGGAACCCTTTTCAGAACTGCCATAAGAAATATTTTGTACTTTGTTTTGAGGTAATCAATTCATTCCAGTTAGTGCAAACCAGCCACGAAACAGAGTGCCTTCATTCCTGGGTAGTACCTGAAGATAAACTGGAACTTTCCTTTCTAGTTGACAACATAGACTCTGGTTTCAAGCTCACTTTCGAGACTTACGTATAGCTCAACAGGTTAAAATCACAATCATTATTTTCATGGCAAGGACAATTTCTTCTGCTGGTTAGTTTATTTGGAAAATGAATCACTATCATTTTCAATGGTCATCAATATCGGTTTTAACAATAACAAATAGATGGTAAAAACAATAAAAAAAACTCTCCACTTATATGATACACATACACACTGTATGTCAGATAATATTATTTTATTTTATTTTATTCTAACCATCACTAGATAATGAACAAAGTTGAAATTGACACATTGTTTTTACATAAATTTTTATATTGTTTTTACAGACAACTTTTTATCTTTTATCCCCAATGGAATGTCCACACAAAAGAAAAGCACCCAATATTAACTCCTTTTCCAGGCTCCAGGTTTAATCATTTACTTACCAGGCATCAAGCCCATTAAATAAATAAATAGGGAAAGCGTCTTTAAGCAGGGAATCACACCTAGAGAAGGAGTTTCCAAATCTATTTATTTATTTATTTAGTTTGTTATTTAGACACTTTCATCTAGCTCGCAAACATTATAATTACATATTAAGAGACAAAAGAAAAAGCGTGGCGACTAGATGAGGTGCAAACCCGATGGACACGATGTCCCAAAAAAAGTTGGCGCCATTAGCATTTTTTTAGCAGCATTACAAAAGTACAATCAACGATCAACAATGAATGATCAACAATGGACAAAAAAGGAGGACGATGTGTGGCAAGTTTGGGACTCCACGTCCAAATGTTCAGCTCAAGCATTCAACCACAGACCACAACTGGTCTGGGTCTGGTCTGGTGACTCAAATTCTCTGCTGCACGTGCAAATGGCCTGAAGTCAGTCCGAGGACATGCACGAAAAAAGAACAAAAACAACCTGCCTTCTAAAAATTTAATAATTCATGTGGACACAGGTATGTGACTTTTAAGAGTGGACAAGATTCCAAGACCTTGCAATATTAGTCCCAGTAGTCTGTGAACAATATTTATTAATAGTTCAAACTCAAAATCTTGTCCAGTCCTCTTTTTGGCTTTCAATCATTACTTCTCTTGAAATCCTTTGCCAAGGATCTCACAAAAAAGGAATGCTTTACACTGTGCATACCTTTTGCAGCTTTCTTGTTTTCTTTGAACCTCTAAACAATAAAGGCCCAAGGAGATCATATGCCTTCTCGTTGTATATCTCCAAGAATGACACATGAAGATCAACTGACTCCTGTTGAAACCTCAAAATTCTTCTAAAGATCAAAGACAGACTTTGAGGGACAAGTCCCAAATTTTCAGACCTGAAAACAACATGGGAATAGAAGACACATGACAGATGAGCAGATCATTTTATATGCCTCCCAGGGGAGGGCAAGGGATTGGCCACATTTATCTCTGGGTAAATTCACCCTCCTCACTCTCAACACAAAAAGCAATTTATTTTAACAAACGAAGTATGAATAAAATTAGAATCTTACCAAAATCCTCACCCTCTAGAAATGTTCAGCATTTTTATGCTGAAAGTGTAAGTTCTGATAATACCATTTACAAAGCCTTAGAAAAAATGGCAAAAGTACATTTCTTCACATAAATGCTCAAATACACCTTGTGTGTACAATAGCATTAAGAGCTTTTTTTATTGCTCTTGTATTTTTTATTGTCTGTTTTTCCTTCATTTCAACAAACTCTCCATGAAAAGAAGACATATTTTCCAATAGCATTGTCAGTGTTCTACAGAAACAAGGTGTTTTTTTGTTTGTATCTCAGTGACATTTTAGACGACCAGCCACAGAAATAAATAGGTTTTATAAACATGCTTGAATTCTCAAGAAGGAAGTGCAGAGATGTAACAAAAAAAAAAAAAAAACAAAGACTAGAAATGCAATCTACTTTATTAAGCATTTTTTAAAGAACAATTTCACCCCAAGTTCTTTTTGTGACTCTAATGATATTACCAGACTTGTTTACTTACAAAACACTTGAGTCTCCTGTATGATATTATACTTCAGCATTTCAATGGGGACCTGACCCAGAAATCTATCAAAACTTGTTCTGCATGCCTTGTACAAAGAGGCCTTGTTGTCAGATCCTGCCAGTAATTGTACAATGTGAACAGGAAGCACAGAGAGTGTACTGTTCACCTTCTGTTCATCACGAGAGATATAAGTGGAGACTGATAAAATCAGGAAAAAATGCTTCAGCACGTACATGACCCAACCGTCTACTAAAAACCTGAGAGGAGTAAATTCTTAGTTTCGAAAAAGGCCACCTTGTGTTTCAATGTACTGGACACGTCATTTCAACGTACTTCTGTGACCACTTCTAAGCTGATGACAGACCATTCAACATTGTGCACTATTTGTCAATCAAAACATGTTGAATGGTGAGTCATCTGCTTCTTGACAATGGAGAGCGATTGATTAATGCCATTCGTGACAACCTTCTGAATGGAACAGAGCTACTCTCATTCCACAAAGTTCCACAATGTTTCACATAGCATGAAACACAGTTTAACACTTGTTAGACATGGTTTGTGACATCTGTCATGAATGATGCCTTGTGTCAGGGTCTCAATACAATCACAACCGGGCATTGTTATTCACTTGAAAGAAATCTTAGTAAGCTTTAAACGACATTCAAAATTGCACACAAAGCTAAACTGTAAGAGGTCAATCTCACGACATGGTATACATTATGATCACTGAAAAAACACCTTAAATATAATCATTTGTTTCTGTCTTCCTAGGGATCCCCCCTAAGTACAAAGTTACGTAACTCTTTACTTTTCATATCATGTGACCCAGTCTTCGTGATCTTTCACCTCTGGAGAGGTCAAACAACGATCCATCTTGCCATTACAGTCATTTAATTTCCCTACCCCGCAAAGATATTTTTACCCTCAAACCTGAGTAATTAGAAAGGACCAACCGGATTCATATCCCAATTAAAAGAGACTACCTTAAATTTTCACATCTCCGACTCATCTTTCTGCCGAAGTAAAGAAGCTTGCAAGAAAGATGATCCGTCTAGACTTGTTTACGCGAACCCGTTGTTTTTCTCTCAAGTGGAGCAAAAAGAACGTGTTCCACAAGCAATCTTCAAACTGAAACGAAGCCAAAACTGGTGACCTAATAACTGAATTGCGAAACGGATTTGGGGAGGAGATCCCGTCTTAGAGTCACAGGAACATAAACAAAGGCTCCTATGTATAAACTTAAGTTGGACGTGCACACTTACATGCAACATGAATCTGCAAGATCTTCATGTGCTCCTTGCATGGTAAAAGTCTTTCCCGCTCCAGTTTGTCCATAAACAAAGATAGTACCGTTATATCCTTCAAGAAAAGCGTTAACAATGTCTCTTGCAGCTACTTCGAAGACCTTTTTTTGAGAGGAGTCTGTTTCGAAAACGTGCGCAAAACGAAATCTAAGCCAGTTTGATGGTGAATCTTCGAACACACCAGAACCTTTCTCTGCATTTGTTCCAACTTGTCCATGGGATAAAATATAAAGTGCTTGATCTTCACGCTTGAATAGTTCGTGTGTTATATTCTCACATGGCTTTAAACGAGCATATACCTTGATATTTGACATTTTTCACGGACAAATGGTTGTTTCACCAATATTTTTTATCTACCGCATCTTGTTGATGATCCGGCCCGCGACGATTTTAATAGAGGTAAATACACGATAATTACCGGCAAGCTATCTGATCAACTTTGAGTCGGAAATGAGCGGAACAAAAGAAATTTCGATATAAATAGCAAACGCAATACAACCACTTAAAGAGAAACAACACCAACAACAAAACTCGATGTGCCGTGCGCGTGAAATGTGACTGGTTGTGGGTTACCAGTTCCTTCCAAGGTTCGAAAACTGGGCACAAGTTACCCACTCCCCTCCCAATTCAGTGCTACTTTCGGAGGATTACGTCAAGTACCAATCAGGGGCCCGTTTCTCGTTAAGTCCCGAAAAGCCATGACTTAAATCCTTTCCGCTCTTGAGATAAAAACGGAATTGTGACACGCGAAAAATGGCCCGGGACTTTCGAGAAACGGGCCCCAGGCCCCAGTTGATCAAACGATGACTATCCGCCGGATAAATCACGATCCAGTGGATAAGTAAAAGCGAAATCAATTGCGCTATCCATTGAATAGTGATTTATCCGGTCGATAGAGTTATCCACCTTTTGAACAACTGGTGCCAGAGATCTATTGGTTGTCGAAAAAAGGATTCTTTTGTTTTGTGGTTGGCAAATAATAGTTGAGAAACTCTCATTGTACCTGAAGAAGGCTGGTTTGGCCAGCCGACGTATAGTACACCCCTAAAATC
>NC_090890.1:27763373-27765873 GCF_036669925.1 Montipora capricornis | reverse complement strand
AATTAAAAGAGGCCAAAAGGAGGCCGACGGCCATTCAGGAATAATCAAAGTCCCACGACCGGAACAAGCCGTGAGAACTCGAACGGCGTTCACGATGAGACCCACCGGAGGGCAAACCCTGTTATTCTCTCCACTCCAATCCTGGACCAAGGCATCAACACCTGTGCAATCGGGAGAAGCAAACTTGGGGTTAAAACGCGGAAGCTGAGCGTTATAATAGGAGGCAAAACGGTCGATCGCGTGGGGACCCCATTTGGCATCAACCAGTCGAAACACGGGGGATTAACCCGCCACTCATAACCCGCCACTCATCCTTGCATCCTTGCTCTGAGCATCTTTTGTTTTTGTTTTTTCTCATGGTATTGCCTTGGTAACGCAGTGGATTCCCAGGTCACTCAACGGGAGGCCGATCTTTTAAGCCGGTTCGGCTTAAAAGATCGGCCAACAGATCGTCGACCGCTGGCCACAGAGCCATCGAGGAAGGCAGAAAACCCTCCGAAGGCTGCGTCGCTCGCGTCGGAAAAAAACAACAGTGGATGAATCACGGCGAGACCGAATGGAGTAAACACTAAAGATCACATGTTATTAAACCAAAACTTCAATCCCTCTAGCAGAGCGGGAGGGAAGCGAAAAGTGTGACCCCAAGCCGACCTAGACTCTCAGTACATCTGCCTATCCAGAAGACGGGAAATAGGCCCAACCGCCAAGGCAACCGAAATAATGGAACCTGCGATCCTGGCTAATTCACGGTAGGACGATGACTTGATTTGAATGGCGAAACTTAATAGCTGCTAAAGCTTGCAAACTTTCTTCTCGGGAATCCGAAACGTCATAGAAAAAGTGTCGATCACAAAACCTAGCCACTCGCCCACTTGCATCGGAACCCAGCACGACTTCCTCTCATTAACAGGGAGACCGGAAGAGTCAAGATCCTTTCGCTGAGTAAAAGCTGCTGCGACGTCTGACGTCCTATCGGGCTGACTACCGTCGTCGAGATAAACAAAAGAGTTATACCCCATAGATCAACAGCGATTAACTAATGGCGCAAGAATTAGCGAAACAAAAACACGCGCTGCTGAGACCGAAGGGTAAAACTGTGAAAGTGGAATACCTAAGTCCGCCGCTAAAGGGCCAAGCGAAACCTAGATACTTCTGGTGTTCCAGATTTAAGGTCCCAGGAAAAGAACCAATGCCCTTCCTGAAGAATCTGCGCGAGCGAGCGAAGGTCCTCGTACCTAGACTTAAAACGAACGAGATGGCAATAAACGTTCCTAAGATCGGTCACTAAGCGAAGCATCTTGCTACTGCAACCGGCAAAGGGTTAACTCCTGAACAAACATTGCCGGAACAAAGTTCTTCCGAAAAACCGATGGACTGCAAAATCACACTTAAGAGTGAAAATCCTCTCCTTCATCAAGTCGGGCACGGCGCGGGTTGGTCTCTGAAGAATCGGACGACTTAAAACAAAAAGCACTAAGGGGGCCCAACTCCCCGCACTATAGGAAATCAAAACAAAAAAATATTATAATCAAACTGATAGCTGGCAAGAGCCAAACAATAAAATAAAGCAACATCGAAACTGTGGGTAGTAGGCGTACACAGACCCGAAGGATGAATACAAATGAAAAAGACACTTATATAACCATATGCAAAATACTTAACACCGCTTAAATACCGGGACACAAACAGACACCATAATACCCCAGATATTTTTACAGTATCGTCGAGGGACCATAAAGCTCCGCTTCAACCCAGCACATGTCAATACCGCTGTTTTCCACATATGAGCTGATGGTTCTCAACATGGCCATGTATATCTGCAGCTCGCCCGGGCGAAGTATGATGTGATCCAAGTCATTTCGAGATATTTGTAGTTTCTTTGCGGGCAAATGCAGTCCCATGTCGATAAGGTCACAGCTAGGATTTGTGGTTCTAGCATGATATCAAGTGTATCATCCTGCAAACGTCTTACCTATTTTCCATGTTTCTGTGATTTTGAGAGCATTTATTACTTTTGCTTCATTTTCATGATAGACTTTTCATCTGAAAGCCCCAACCTTATAAACATGTTTGAATGCACAGGTGTTATCTACCAAGAATACTTCATACCTCATCCTTTTGCAATGTTCCATGCCCTCCAGTGCAGCTTTTTGTGTCAACCTCCTTTTCATGCAAGCATGGTCACGTGATGACCCTTACAATATAAGCATGTTTGATAAAAAGGATGACATACACCCAACAATACTTTAGTTAATCTTCTGTCTTCGTTAGGAGACATTCAAGAGCTTTCCAGTGCAGCTTTTGCGTGAACCTCCTTTTCATGCCAGCTTGGTCACGTGACCCCAATAACTTCTTAAAATTGCATTTTCATATTTAAAATAGTTATTTTCATAATTGTGGTGATTTGGGTTCAATTTTACGCAAACAATGGAAAGCTATCGACAATTTTATGTTTGAGCCTCGTTTCCATGTTGGGATACCCACGCCACATTTTCGAACC
>NC_090890.1:27758373-27760873 GCF_036669925.1 Montipora capricornis | reverse complement strand
GGAGTCATGTATAGGTTTTGCAGGTCATGTTGGAAGAGACAACACGATAAAGAAAAGAAGGAAAGATACTTCTGGCCAGAGTATTACAAAGACACAAGCTGGTTTCTATGGTAATGAAGCTGGAGTATTTCTATTTTTCTCCTTTTACTATTCTTTTTATTCACTTATTTATATATTTTTTTGCTTACTTCTTTAAAATACACTCCACAAATTTTTATTACCCTCAAAATTCAATGAAAAAATTAAAAAAACATAACTAAACATAACTTGTAAGTCTATATTTTAAGCCACTGACTTGTTTTTGTGCTCAATTAAGAAGCAATTGTAGTGTTAGGGACCGTTCATTATTTATGGGAGGGGGGCCTAGGTGAAAAAATGAGGGGTGGGTACCAGACATCTGGTGAAGAGAGGGGGGTCTGGAAACACACCACAGAGTGGTGTGAACTTTGGTGTCCATGCCATGATCATAATCACTCTGCGTGTCCTGAGGTTTAAAAGAAGAGAAATACGCCGTCACTTTTCAAACTTTCTCCAGACCAAAGAGATGAATCAAAATAATGTAACAAATAATAAATTCCTAGTTATTTGCACTCGCTTTAACCACTCGCCAACGTGATTCTTTGTAGTCTGCCATGTTGGATGAACAGAGGAGAAAGACTGGTGCCAAATGTTGCCTCCATCACATTCACTACGTCCTTCCGGTCCACTTGTTGTTTCTTAAAAATGACAAAACAAGGAAACGCGCATTTTGACGTATTTAAACAACAGATCGAGAGTGCAAAAAAATTGTCCTCTAACTTGGCCACGTGCAGCTACGTGTTAATAAATATTTGTGACTGATATTGTTGACCAGGTTGCTGGAAATGCCATCATGAAAATTTTTAGCCCGGAGAAAATGTTGAAATCTAGGAGCTCGGAACTTCCGAGCCCCTAGCTTTCAAAATTTTCCGGGGGGGGGATGTCCCCAGACCCTCTAGGGAAAAGGGGCCACAGTGGCTTATTTCACAAAACCAGCCGTTTACTAAAACACTTAAACGTGAGAAATGCCGAAGGAAACACCTTCTGTCTGCGGAAAGAAGGACGTAGAGGAGGGGCTGGGTTAGGGGGGCAGAAAAGGTTGAGGAATACGGGTAGCGACACAATTGACCTTTAGCTAAAGCTCATTCGTCAAAGGGAAAACCTTGTCGGCAAGACAAAGGAAAGAGCCAGCGTGGGAAAAGACCTCCCGAGGCCTGGGGTGAGAGGGACAGTCTTTGCTATGAAATATTTATATATTTGAGGTCAATCGATATATATGAGAGTTATTAGAGACCATTGCAGTTAGACAGCAACTTACGCAATTGTAAAATTTTCCAATTCCATCTCCAACTCTCGTCTTATAAAGATTACAACGTACGTTGCATATACAATTTAAAAGTTTGCTGTGTATAAAGCACTGTCAAGCATGTATGCTGTTCTTCAGTTGTCATCACAATGTATGACATGTACTTGTTATTAACAAAAAATTATTATAATCTTCTTTTGTAAAGTCTCAGACATATACAGAGGTGAAATCAATGGTGGGTCTAAAACACAGGTCACATTCCTCAGGTCATTGGTTTACCTGTTTGAAAGTTACCCAAAACCCCCAATTTGGCTAACCCTAGCCCTAAAAACCAGCGTTAGGCCTAGGGTCAGCCAAAATGAGGGTTAGGGTTACTTTCCAATTTAAGGTAAAACAATGACCTGCGACGAGTGACCTGTGGAATGTGACCTGTGCTTTAGACACCCTCGAAATAAAAGTCACTGAAATTAACTGTTGGTTGTCTTATGAGAGAGCAAAATTAAAGGGAAAGTACGGTCTAGAAAACGTTTCTCTGATTCGAAAGTTCTTTACCTGTGTTGTCATCATATCTGACACCTCATTTGGACTAAGGGTGCATTGGATTGACCGTATTCCGGAATAGAAAAACAGGGAATAGAACTTAGAAATCCTTTGTTTTTACAGAGATTCACATTAAAATTGTCAAACACCTGCTAAATTGCTATTTTAAACATATCTTTATTATCCTTGTTGCTTCAAAACGCCAGACACACCGTTTTAAATCACGATCTATGTATTCTTATTCCGGAATAGGGTCAATCGAACGCACCGTAAATGTGTTTAAATAGCCACAGGCGGCCCAGAGCTGGAGGGTAAAAAATTGTAAGGATTGTTTTGTTTTGACTTGTATGAGAATCTCGATAACAAACTGAAAAAGATATTTACACGCAAACTTCCTCAACAAAAAGGCCGTAAGTTATTGCCGTGGTGACTTCCTCGCTTTTTGTGCGGTTTTTTGTTATTTAAACGACTTCTCAAATTCTTGGTTGTCACTTGTACCTAAATAAAGGAAAGGCTGGCAACCAATTTCTAGCTTACCTCATATCTCGCCGATAAAATCACACTTCTCCTGCATCAGTCACGCTCAAACTCCGGCGATGGCCACACGGCTAAATTTACTTCTCTTTGACTAAGTTT
>NC_090890.1:27730873-27750873 GCF_036669925.1 Montipora capricornis | reverse complement strand
TTTGAGGGCTAATAAAACGATCTGATTGACCCATAAGTTGACTTTACACACAAGATAGCTTAGTTTGTGCACGAATAGGGAAACTCCAACTTAAACAAACATATGAGCCCGAACGGCTACACTCAAAGGAATGGAATTGAAGAATTGAATTAAATTGAAGGAGAAGCGATCCGTGGATTGAACTGAACTATTGTAGCTCTCTCTTCTTCTGTGTTCGGTTTGTTAGCCATAACTTCAGTAATTTCCTCCAGGATTTCCTCTGTCGCTCTAGTGCCTCTGGAGATATTCCACTTGACGCTTCCTCTTTTCCTATATTAGCTTTGAAGTCTCCAAGCAACTTGTGAAAATGCTCTCTCACGCTCCTTTGGTCTCGCGGGTTCTTTTCAAATCCTTCATATGTGTTCACGTTTTCTGCAACCTCTTTCCATTTATGCCCCGCCATTTTGCTGTCTGATTTAACCTTTTAAGGCTCGATTAGTCTCACTTCCCTTAAAAGAATTTTTTCTTTTGCTACAGTTGTTCAAAGTCGGCCAAAATCCCATACATTTTACAGTAAATTTAGCCGTACTTGCCCCCCAGCCAAGATGGCAGTCAAAAACCATGGAAGGGTCTATTGACTTTCCGCGAAAAAGTTGCGTTTCAGTCTGCATGAATGGCTATTCCGAGTCCCCAAGGGTAACAGTAAATATGCAAGACTTACGAATGGCTTACAAGACTCCAGGGGGAGTCTCAATGGAAAGGAAAATTGACCTTAAAATAGCTCTGTCTATGGAAATGCCCTGACACATATCTATCATGTGCAAGTAAGATACTCCTGGTCGTGGGCTCCCCATTCAAATAAGATAACGCATGTACTGAAGTAATAGGATCTATAATGGCTTGCCCTGGGATGTGCAGCTGATTTGTCCTTAGAGACGGTTATTTTACAATTTTGTAGATCATAATTTGTGAAGCTCGCCTTCATGCATATTTTAAGCACCGGGCTGTCACGCGGGAGGTCGTGAGTTCAACTCCGGCCGGACCAGCACTCAGGGTCTTTAAATAACTGAGGAGAAAGTGCTGCCTTTGTAATTACATCTGCAAATGGTTAGACTCTCTAGTCTTCTCGGATAAGGACGATAAACCGTAGGCCCCGTCTCACAACCCTTCAATGTTCATAATCCTGTGGGACGTAAAAGAACCCACACACTTGTCGCAAAGAGTAGGGCATGTAGTTCCCGGTGTTGTGGTCTGTCTTCTGTGGTGTATCATGATTGGGAGGGTAAATGCTCGGAGATATTAGCTACAGCAAGCTACTCTAAAATCCGAGGGTAAAGAAAGATATATGATATATGATATGAAGTGCTGCAAATATCCTCTCTTATTGCAGGATCCACAAACAGACAATTTCTTACCATTGCAGGTCATTGTATTGCTTGTAGAATTTGTCATAGCAACAGGTTTTGTACTCCAGCGCTAGAACGATTAGACACTAAAATAAAGTTCCTTTCCTTTCCTTTCTCCGATTCTGTTAAATGTCAACTTCACGCATGCCTTCGCTACATTGGATTTATGCCTTGTGCCCACAGAATCAAAGGAACTTTTTTGGTATGTCACCAACCCACGAGCAAAATCTCTTGAAGTTTCCTCAAACTGCTTGCTGCTTATTGCATAAACTGCCTTCCAGCCAACCTTGCATATGTTGCACCCACGGCAAAAAAGGTAGTACATTTTGAACTCCTACAAAATTTGGAAAACAAATTTCAGTAAATAAAAGGTAACATGTAAAACACACCTTTCCACGCCCTTTCAGTTGTTTCCTTGAGGTTTATTTTTAATGGGATTCATTGACTCGATCAGTTCTCTAGTTATTTCTTGAGTTGACCTGAACTCAAACTACATTCAAGCCTTGCTATAGATTACTTACAATAGGAAGGGTGTACTTGTTGCATAATTTTAGATTCATTCTACTGTGATATAAACTAATCACAACACATTCAAATTTGTCTTACTTGTCTTCCAGTTTTGAATAGTCCTAAAGACGTTGTAAAATCCATTCTTTTTGATTACAATTGCATAGATGATTACTGAAAATTATCTGCGTTGATTGGTTACACTCGAGGTGAGTGTTACGCGACAATCACCTAAGCGGTTTTTTCAAAATGGCCGCAAGCCGTTTTTGTCGAGGTGACAGACGAAGAAATTAATTGTTTTAAAGGAAATTCATATTTTTCAAATAACCATCTATGTAATTCAACTAAAACAATTATTTACCGCAGCTCGGTGAATAATTGTTAAATGTCCCCTACAGCTGTATAATGACATTCATGGTACTCTGCGTACACGTCACAATGAGTCACAAGGTGTCTCCTTAACTGAGCCCAAAGAAAGAACTTTTTGGCTCCTGTCGTTCAAAAGGTGGATAACGCTATTCACCGGATATATCACTATCCAATGGATAACGCAATTGTCTTCGCTAGTGTTTATCCACTGGATATTGATTGATCCGCTGGAGAGCGCTTTCCAACGCTTGAATAACTGGGGCCTGGTTAAGGTCGTGGTCTAATATCATCATAACAATAGGGACCTTAAGCAAGGACAACGACGGCGGCTACGAAAACGTTGTCTAAAACTATTATTTACCATTATTATTCATTCAAAATATTTCCCCGTTTCTGATTGGTTAAAACCACACGCATAATTCACCATAACCAGCTGCTGTTCACCAAATGTGGAAAGAAACTTCGTCATATTGAATCAATGACGTCAAAAGTGCAGCCCACTGCAGATTATTGAACCGATGACATCAAAATGACGTCAAAAGTGCAGCCCGCTGCAAATTATTGAACCGTTGACCGAAAAAAGCTGGGACGAGATTGTGTTATTTTTGTTGAGCAGAAAAATAGCTGCGAGTAGGTTTAGAAGTTTGAGCGAAGAAAATATTTTGAATGAATAATAAACCAATTATTGAATTCGGCTTTCGTAGAATATGAAGAATTCTGCAGATCTCGGAGGATGTTATCCACATCGGCTTTCGGCCTTGGTGGATAACACCCTCCTCGACCTGCAGAATTCTTCATATCCTACTCAGCATCATTCAATCATTGCTAATTATTCGCCAATTGAGTCGAAACTTTAACATCCCCCCCTCCCCCCAACAGGCAAACGCCAGAAAATTGACCATTTTTAGTGCCCGGGGAGTGGGGAATTTGACCCTTGCCTAGGTGGGGTGGGGAAAATTGAACCGAAAGCTGCAGGTTTCAAATGTTTTTTTTTTGGCGCCAAAGTCGCTAACAGCTTAAACACGTGTTTGGACGAGATGGAAAAGTTTAGCTCGCTATCCTAAAAATCTGATAGATGGCACATTAGGGCCATTTATACGAGAGTAAATAAGCTGCTGCTTACTCTGGCCGCGGCGTACATAATATGCGAAAGGAACTATTTATACGAGTACAAACTCCCAGGCTAGGATAAGCCGCGGCTTGAGAAAGTTGTGAACGTAGATTTTGTACCATTTATACGGGTTGTTCGCGTCTTATGTAAGCCGCGGCTTATTTTCTGTGGTAGAGAACGACCCTATAGAGCGTTTTCACATGACGTCACGGCGGCCATGTTGGTGTTCCAAAACAAAGGAATGGCGGCCATGATGGTGTACCAAACTAATCCTCTGGGATTTGAACTCTATTTTTATGCAAATACTTTCTTTTGTTTCAGTGATCCAATATGGCTGCTGGTCACGTGAGTGAAAACGCTCTATAAACCGATTGCATAAATGGCGGCCAAAAATGTATTCTTTTGTTTATGTGCTAATTAGCCTCACTAGCCTCGCTCTTGAACGACATTTCTATTGTATTTTGTCCATGCAAACGAGGCTAGTGAGTCTAATTAGCACATAAACAAAAAAAATACGTTTTTGGCTACCATTTGTCACAACATATCATCCAGCAGCAAAAAACCTAAACAACTCTTGATGCAAAAATGGAGTTTAATACACAATTAGCCACTGCTGAAAAACAAAAGGCCTCCTTTCATATCATAACGAAGACGTCACATATCACAGCGACACAAAAGGAAGTCAGAGCAGATCAGTCAGGATCTTTTCTCTGACATTAATTAATTCTATTTCAAGTCATTTCTAATAGTTTCAATATTAAAGTTGTGTTTTTGTAGTAACTCAAGTCTGGTAAAAACGGCATCATCATATAAAGGGTTAAGAAACATGTGTTGGCATGTTTATACACAAGCTTCATTAAAGAAGACAGGAGCCAACGACGATTGTTCTTTAGGAGGGGCATTTGACAGACAAATCCGACGATAGAGTAGGGCATCTGAAGGCCATTTTGGCTCGAGGGGGCAGGAACTTGAACGACCCAATGTTCAAAAATTTAAATGCCCGGGGTTTGCCCGGGAGGAGAGGGGGGTGGGGAGATGTTGAAGTTTCGGGTTGATCGGCGCATTACTGTAATAATTATGCGATTACTCCAAGTCACTCGGCTTGGGAAGTGTGAGTACACATTCCAAGAATAAAATTAGTGTGAACAGTGTGGATATTTCAGAGAAAATTGAAAATTCATCCTTAGGTGCTCTCGTCTTCCACATGACCTCAAAGATCATGTCACGTTCTTGTTAAGACGAGAACGGCAAAGAAATGTATCAAAATGTAAAACGAACGAGCAGGGCGTGCAGAACTATTGTATCGTAGCCGTCGTCGTCGTCCTTGCTTACGGTCCACAATGACTGTCGTTGTCATCACCGCATACATGAACTTTATAGCTCTGTCCGCTCACTGTAGATTTGAGCAATCGTGACACGATTCTGAGAAGCGACTGGCCTACTCAGAGACTGCTTACAAGGGTACCACGTGTGTTATGAGGTCATTGCCTGGGCCAACTAAGGAAAAGAAATAAGTAAACAATGGCATCAGCCAACATACCACTTTTGCCTCAAAAACCGCATCAGTCACATTTCGTTTAAATCTCAATCATGGAATGGGTAATACCTCGCTTTCGCTCTCAAAATGAAGCGCTGAGAAACGGAGAAATGTCTTGTGAAACCCCAATAAATGTAATTGAGTATTTTCTACTTACCCTCAATGGGAGAAAACTTGCAAAAATCCAATTCCGGTTTTTCTTTTCCATTTTGTGACAATGTTCAAGCTGTCACTTTGTTTTACGTTGAGAAATACTGTTCCCTATACGACGAGTTAGTCAGGACATTCTTTGGTATTTTCCTCTTTTCTCGAACGGCGTTTGAGGTAATCAAGTGAGTAACGTCATTGACAATACTCCGACATAATGAGATTCCTGGTACATCACAATGGACATGACAAAGTGTCCCCTAACCCTAATCCTTAAAAATAGTAACAGTTTTGTGAGACATAAAGAGCGGGACACTTCGTGACACTTTGTGATGTCTATTGTGACGTACCAGGAATCTCATTATATCGGAGTATTGGACATATATGTAACGTCATAGTGAAAAAAGTCCCTTATTTTGGCACCAACATCTTTAATGTTCCTAATGTGTTCAATACAATCCTTATAGTTGTACCAGGTACATGGGCATACACTAACGCGCCACATAACTGACCTACGTCGCAAATGGACTCTGCAAAACAGTAAAGCAAAAGTGCTGATCCTTATTTATTTCAGGCAAATCTGCTTATATAATCGTTAAAGATCAGCCTCATAATAACAATTCAGTTAGTAATGGTCTTTACAATTATCCGATATTTGAATAGTTGCTTTGTATTTAGTCTTCTGACTGTTCCGTAGATTCTTAAGTTATCGAGGCTCGGGCCAATTCTTATTCCTTTTCAGTATTTATTGGCAATTTTCGAGTCACTGATAAACAGAGGTCAATGTCTTGAATAGGATGTTACGAGACTGCGCTCAAGGCCACAGTTTGAATAACAAATACACGTCCAATATTAAACAAGTGCCAGAATTTCGTGTCAGCTTTGCGTGAACCTGTGGGGAACCCTTTTAACTAGTTGATTGATATCATAATGAGTGCTTTCTGGTGCACTGCAATGACTTCAATCGTGAATATAGTCTATTCTATTCTTGCGTGCAGCGCACAACAAATTTCTATTGCCTTTCATTGTGGTCTATAAAAAAAGATTTCCTCAACAACGGTAGTAATTGTATGGAAATATCGTGAATTGTTAGATCAAAAGCTTTAACATTTGAAATTTCGTAGAGATACATCCTCAAAACACTGACTGCATTTTTGCTGTCACTTTTAGGAATTCTGGTAAGACAGTCGTGCCTATTAACTACATCTCTTTTGCGTGGCACTTTTTGGCCAAAGTGTTGAGTTATGTTCTTAAGATCCTCCTGCGTAAAGTGACAAAGAAAGTAAAAAAGCATAAAGAAGGTCCTTAATTTGATCTCAGTTTTAGTTGTTGTTGTTCGTAACTTTTAAGAAACTCTTGAGGTATTTTTGTAGTGACAATGGAATTAAGCTTGTCAAATATAACATTAAAAAAAAAGGAAAAAGGCTGTTCCTTTGTTCACCAGAATCAAAACCCTGCAAATTACCCGCCCAATTTTCCATTTTTTCCCTGTACGTTCTATGAAGTTCCTTTCAGATATGCCTAGGAAAAGAAGGAGAAATTCCTCTGTTTATAGTTTTTATGTTACTTGAACTGGCACGCCGTGGAACTTTTAGATCCAACATTTATGAAGGAAACATGCGTATGCCGCCTTCTTTTGCATGTTGTCTGCAAAACGGAACATAAAACGTTTATGCTCTTTTACAGTTTATGGATGAAAAGAACATGGAAATTACCATGATCTTTTACATTTTATGGATGAAAGAAACGTGGACAATTTCCATGCTCTTTTATATTTTATAGATGAAAAGAACATGGAAATTTCTATGTTCTTTCACATTTTCCCAAGCGAGTAATGTGAGAAATACACGAAAGATATTATGCATCGTCAAAAGGGAACTCGGAAAAATCCGAGCCCCAGATGGGATTGTGACTGCGCGATGAAGTTAAGAGTCATATATGGTTATCGAAAAACTAAACTATGCGACTGCGTGATGCAGTCGTAGTCTATACTCACATTTCACCCTTGCTTACAGCACAGTCTCTAGTAGCTCTGGGGTACTAGATCACGGAGAGTCGTGGGTTCAAATCATCTGTCATCTGGAGCTCGGGTTTTTCCGAGTTCCCATTTGACGATGCATAATATTTTTCGTTTTGTTGATGAAAGGAACATGGAAATTTCCGTGTCTTTTGCATTTTATGGATTAACGGAACATGCAAATTTCCGTGTTTTTTTTTACATTTTATGGATGAAAGGAACATGGAAATTTCCATGTTCTTTTCAATTCTGTGGATGAAGGAACATGACAATTTTCTTGTTCTTTTTACACTTGGCGTGCGAAAGGAACATGGAAATTTCCATGTTCTTTGACATTTTGTGTGTGAAAGGAACATGGAAATTTCCATGTTCTTTTAAAGACTTGATGTGGGAAAGGAACATGGAAATTTCCATGTTCTTTTCTGAATTGTCTTTGAAAGGAACATGGAAATTTCCATGTTCTGTTCAATTCTGTGGATGAAGGAACATGACAATTTTCTTGTTCTTTTTACACTTGGCGTGCAAAAGGAACATGGACATTTCCATGTTCTTTTCCGAATTGTCTTGGAAAGGAACATGGAAATTTCCATGTTCTTTTCAATTCTGTGGATGAAGGAACATGACAATTTTCTTGTTCTTTTTACACTTGGCGTGCGAAAGGAACATGGAAATTTCCATGTTCTTTGACATTTTGTGTGTGAAAGGAACATGGAAATTTCCATGTTCTTTTAAAGACTTGATGTGGGAAAGGAACATGGAAATTTCCATGTTCTTTTCTGAATTGTCTTTGAAAGGAACATGGAAATTTCCATGTTCTGTTCAATTCTGTGGATGAAGGAACATGACAATTTTCTTGTTCTTTTTACACTTGGCGTGCAAAAGGAACATGGACATTTCCATGTTCTTTTCCGAATTGTCTTGGAAAGGAACATGGAAATTTCCATGTTCTTTTCAATTCTGTGGATGAAGGAACATGACAATTTTCTTGTTCTTTTTACACTTGGCGTGCAAAAGGAACATGGAAATTTCCATGTTCTTTGACATTTTGTGTGTGAAAGGAACATGGAAATTTCCATGTTCTTTTAAAGACTTGATGTGGGAAAGAACATGGACATTTCCATGTTCTTTTCCGAATTGTCTTGGAAAGGAACATGGAAATTTCCATGTTCTTTTCAATTCTGTGGATGAAGGAACATGACAATTTTCTTGTTCTTTTTACACTTGGCGTGCAAAAGGAACATGGAAATTTCCATACTTTGTCATTTTGTGTGTGAAAGGAACATGGAAATTTCCATGTTCTGTTCAATTTTGTGGATGAGGGAACACGAAAATTTTCTTGTTCTTTTTACACTTGACGAGTGCAAAAGGAACATGGAAATTTCCATGTTTTGACATTTTGTGTGTGAAAGGAACATGGGAATTTCCATGTTCTTTTACAGACTTGATGTGGGAAAGGAACATCGAAATTTCCATGTTCTCATTTTTCCGAATTGTCTTTGAAAGGAAAATGGAAATTTTCAAGTCCCTTCAAATTTTACCTGGGAAATTTACGTATCAACTTTATTAACTTGACCTTAAGCTTAGCCCATTAAAAAAGCACCGTGTTGATGCCGACATATGAACCAGACTTGAAAAATCCTCACCTGGGATAGATGACGACACGCTTGAAGTTAAGAGGAAAGTGCTTGCCTCGGAAGAAACGGAACTTTTCGCAGATATAATATTGGAACTAAATATTGACACAATTCCCGAAGTTATCACAAAGACTGACGGCGTTACACCAGTCAATGACAAAACGCTTGTTAAAGGGCTTGCCAGATTGGACACCGGTACCGTGATAGTTGCTGATAAACTTGTCGACCTTGATAATAAAACACTATACCAAATGCTTGCAGAAGTCGGTGCTGACAAACTGCTCGATGAGCTCACCAAACTTGAAACCGATGCACTACTTGACAGGCTTGCTGATGTTGCAGTAGAAACACTGGCAGACGATGGTGAAATGCTGGTTAACACGCTGAATGAGGCTGACACTGATGAACTGGATGATAAGCTCAACAAACCGGAAAATGACACACTTGGTGAAATGCTGTAAAAAGTCGATGCCGAAACCCTTCTTGAGGGGTTTGCCAGATTGGACACCGTGTTGGTTTTTGATAAACTAGTCGACCGTGATACTAAAAAAATAAGTTTATTTGAAATGCTTGGAAAGGTCGATGCTGACAAACTGCTCGGTGAGGTCACTGAACTTGAAACCAATGCAGTACTTGACATGCTCTCTAACGTTGAAGTAGAAACACTGGCAGACGGCCTAACAGAGCTTGACTGTGAATTACTAGTTAACACGCTGACTGAGGCTGACACTGATAAACTGGATGACAAGCTAAAGAAAAGGGAAAATGAAACACTCGTTGAAATACTGTCAGCAACAGAGGACAAAACGCTTGTTAAAGGGCTGTCAAGAGTGGACACCGTGATGCTTGCTGCTAAACTTGTCGACCTTGATACAGAAACACTATTTGAAATTCTCGTAGAGGTCGAAACCGACACACTGCCCGATGAGCTCACTGAACTTGAAACTGATGCACTACTTGACAGGCTTGCTGATCTTGAAGTAGAAACACTGGCAGACGGGCTAACAGAGGTGGATGGTGAAATACTGATTGACATGCTGACTGAGGCTGGCACTGGTGAACTGGATGATAAGTTGAACGAAGTGGAAAATGACACACTCGGTAAAATGCTGAAAAAACTCAATGAAGAAACACTCGTTAAAGAGGTGGCCAGAGTGGACACCGTGAAGCTTGGCGATAAACTTGTGGACCTTGAAACTGAATAATTGTTTGAAATGCTTGCATATGCCGATGAAGACACACTGCTCGATGAGCTCACTGAACTTGGAACTGATACACTACTTGAAAAGCTGGCAGATGTCAAAGTAGAAACTCTGGAAGACGGGTTAACATACGTGAATGGTGAAATACTGGTTGACACGCTGACTGTGGCTGACACTGATGAACTGGATGACAAGCTGAACGAAGTGGAAAATGCCAACCTTGGTGAAATGGAAATGCTCAGAGAAGTCGAAGTCGAAACGCTTGTTGAAGGGCTTGCCAGAGTGGACCCCGTGATGCTTGCTGAGAAACTTGTCGACCTTGATACTGAAACTCTATTTGTAATGCCTGTAGAGGTCAATGATGCCAGACTTCTCAATGAGCTCACTAAACTTGGAACCGACACACTACTTGACAAGCTTGCTGATGTTGAGGTAGAAACCATGGCAGACGTGCTAAGAGAGATTGATTGTGAAATACTGCTTGACGAAATGACTGAGGATGACACTGACGGAATGGAAGAGAAGATCAACGAAGTGGAAAATGACACACTTGGATAAATGCTTACAGAAGTCGATGACAAAACGCTTGTTAAAGGGATTGCAGGAGGGGACGCTCTGATGCTTCCTGATAAACTTCTCGACTTTGATACTGAAACACTATTTGAAATGCTTTCAGAGGTCGATGATGACAAACTGCTCGATAAGCTCACTAAACTTGAAACCGGTACATTACGTGACAAGGTTGCAGATGATGAAGTAGAAACACTGGCAGACGGGCTAACAGAGGTTGATGTTGAAAGCCTGTTTAAAACGCTAACTGAGGCTGACACTAATGAACTATATGACAAGCTGAACGATGTAGAAGAAGACACGCTTGGTGAAATCCTTACACAAGTCGAAGACGAAAAGCTCGTTGAAAGGCTTACCAGAGTGGACACCGTTATACTTGCTGATAAACTTGTCGACCTTGATACTTTAACAGAAACACTATTTGAAATGCTTCCAAACGTCGATGATGATAAACTGCTCAATGAGCTAACTGAACTTGGAACCGATACACTACTTGACAAGCTTGCCGACATTGAAGTAGAAAAACTGGCAGTCGAGCTAACAGAGCTTGATGATGAAATACTAGTTGACCCGCTGATTGAGGGTGACAATAATGAAGTTGATGACGAGCTGGACGAACTGAAAGATGCGACACTCGGTGGAATGCGGAGAGAACTCAATAAAGAAACCCTTGTTGAAGGGCTTTCCTGGATGGACACTGTGATGCCTACTGATAAACCTGTCGACCTTGATACTGAAACACTACTTAAAATGCTTGTAGAGGTCGCTGCTGACAAACTGCTCGATGAGCTCACTGAACCTGGAACCGACACGCTACTTGACAGGCTTCCCGTATTTGAAGTATAGACATTGGGAGACGTCCTAACAGAGCTTGATGGTGAAATACTGTTTGAGGCGATGACTGAGGATGACACTGATGAACTGAATGACAAACTGAA
Source organism: Montipora capricornis (assembly GCF_036669925.1). Lineage (NCBI taxonomy): Eukaryota > Metazoa > Cnidaria > Anthozoa > Scleractinia > Acroporidae > Montipora > Montipora capricornis. The sequence goes on along the minus strand of NC_090890.1, from coordinate 27,739,456 downwards.
CGAAATGGAAAATGACACTCTAGGCGAAAAGCTTAAAGACCTCGATGACAAAAGGCTTGTTGAAGGACTTGTAGGAGTGGACGGTGTGATGCTTGCTGATAAACTTGCCGACCTTGATACTGAAACACTACTTAAAACGATTAAAGAGGTCGATGTTGACACACTTCTCGATGAGGTAACTGAACTTGGACCAGAAACACTACTTGAGAAGATTGCCGATATTGAAGTAGAAACATTGGAAGACCGGGTAACATAGCTTGATAGCGAAAGACTGGTTGACACGCTAATTGAGGCTAACACTGATAAAGTTGATAAAAAGCTCGACGAAGTGGAAGATGACATACTCGGTGGAATGTTGAGTAAACTCAATGAAGCGACGCTTGTTGATGGCCTTGCAAGGGCGTACACTGTGATGCTTGCTCCTAACCTTGTCGACCTTGATACTGAAACGCTATTCGAAACGCTTGCAGAACTCGATGCTGACACACTACTAGACGACTTCAATGAACTTGGAACCGATACACTACTTGACAAGATTGCCGTTATTGAAGTAAAAACCCTGGCAGACCCGGTAACATAGCTCGATAGCGAAATACTGGATGGCACACTGATTGAGGCTAACACTGATAAAGTTGGCAAAAAGCTCGATGAAGTGGAAGATGACACACTTGGTGAAATGCTGAGTAAACTCATTAAAAAAACGCTTGTTGAAGGCCTTGCAAGGGTGTACACTGTGATGCTTGCTCCTGACCTTGTCGACCTTGATACTGAAACACTATTCGAAATGCTTGCAGAACTCGATGCTGACACACTACTCGACGACATCAATGAACTTGGAACCGATACACTACTTGACAAGTTTGCCAACATTGAAGTCGAAACACTGGAAGACGGACTAACAGACCCCGATCGTGAAATACTGGTTGACACAGTGATTGAAATTGACACTGAAGCGCTGAATAAAAAGTTGGACGAAGTGGAAGATGACACACTCGGTGGAATGCTGAGTAAACTCAATGAAGAAATAGGTGTTGAGGGCCTTGCAAGGGTGTACACTGTAATGCTTGCTCCTAACCTTGTCGACCTTAATACTGAAACACTATTCGAAATGCTTACAGAACTCGATGCTGACACACTACTCGATGACGTCAATAAAGATGGAATCGATACACTACTTGACAAGCTTGCCGATATTGAAGTCGAAACACTGGAAGACGGACTACCAGACCGCGATCGTGAAATACTGGTTGACACAGTGATTGAAATTGACACTGAAGCGCTGAGTAAAAAGTTGGACGAAGTGGAAGATGACAAACTCGGTGGAATGCTGAGTAAACTCAATGAAGAAATGCGTGTTGAGGGCCTTGCAAGGGTGTACACTGTGATGCTTGCTCCTAACCTTGTCGACCTTAATACTGAAACACTATTCGAAATGCTTACAGAACTCGATGCTGACATACTACTCGATGACGTCAATGAAGATGGAATCGATACACTACTTGACAAGTTTGCCGATATTGAAGTCGAAACACTGGAAGACGGACTACCAGACCGCGATCGTGAAATACTGGTTGACACAGTGATTGAAATTGACACTGAAGCGCTGAATAAAAAGTTGGACGAAGTGGAAGATGACAAACTCGGTGGAATGCTGAGTAAACTCAATGAAGAAACGCGTGTTGAGGGCCTTGCAAGGGTGTACACTGTGATGCTTGCTAATAACCTTGTCGACCTTGATACTGAAACACTATTCGAAATGCTTACAGAACTCGATGCTGACATACTACTCGATGACGTCAATGAAGATGGAACCAATACACTACTTGACAAGCTTGCCGATATTGAAGTCGAAACACTCGTAGAGGGACTAAAAGACCGCGATCGTGAAATACTGGTTGACACGGTGATTGAAGTTAACACCGACGTGCTAAATAAAAAGTTGGACAAAGTGGAAGATGACACACTCGGTGGCATGTTGAGTAAACTCAATGAAGCGACGCTTGTTGATGGCCTTGCAAGGGCGTACACTGTGATGCTTGCTCCTAATCTTGTCGACCTTAATACTGAAACACTACTTAAAATGCTTGTAGAGGTCGCTGCTGACAAACTGCTCGATGAGCTCACTGAACCTGGAACCGATACACTACTTGACAGGCTTCCCGTATTTAAAGTATAGACATTGGGAGAGGTCCTAACAGAGCTTGATGGTAAAATACTGTTTGAGGCGATGACTGAGGATGACACTGATGAACTGAATGACAAGCCGAACGAAGTGGAAAATGACACTCTAGGCGAAAAGCGTAAAGACCTCGATGACAAAAGGCTTGTTGAAGGACTTGTAGGAGTGGACGGTGTGATGCTTGCTGATAAACTTGTCGACCTTGATACTGAAACACTACTTAAAATGATTAAAGAGGTCGATGTTGACACACTGCTCGATGAGGTAACTGAACTTGGACCAGAGACACTACTTGAGAAGATTGCCAATATTGAAGCAGAAACATTGGAAGACCGGGTAACATAACTTGATAGCGAAAGACTGGTTGACACGCTAATTGAGGCTAACACTGATAAAGTTGATAAAAGGCTCGACAAAGTGGAAGATGATATACTCGGTGGAATGTTGAGTAAACTCAATAAAGCGACGCTTGTTGATGGCCTTGCAAGGGCGTACACTGTGATGCTTGCTCCTAACCTTGTCGACCTTAATACTGAAACACTACTTAAAATGCTTGTAGAGGTCGCTGCTGACAAACTGCTCGATGAGCTCACTGAACCTGGAACCGATACACTACTTGACAGGCTTCCCGTATTTGAAGTATAGACATTGGGAGACGTCCTAAAAGAGCTTGATGGTGAAATACTGTTTGAGGCGATGACTGAGGATGACACTGATGAACTGAATGACAAGCCGAACGTAGTGGAAAATGACACTCTAGGCGAAAAGCGTAAAGACCTCGATGACAAAAGGCTTGTTGAAGGACTTGTAGGAGTGGACGGTGCGATGCTTGCTGATAAACTTGTCGACCTTGATACTGAAACAGAGGTCGCTGCTGACAAACTGCTCGATGAGCTCACTGAACCTGGAACCGATACACTACTTGACAGGCTTCCCGTATTTGAAGTATAGACATTGGGAGACGTCCTAAAAGAGCTTGATGGTGAAATACTGTTTGAGGCGATGACTGAGGATGACACTGATGAACTGAATGACAAGCCGAACGTAGTGGAAAATGACACTCTAGGCGAAAAGCGTAAAGACCTCGATGACAGAAGGCTTGTTGAAGGACTTGTAGGAGTGGACGGTGCGATGCTTGCTGATAAACTTGTCGACCTTGATACTGAAACACTACTTAAAACGATTAAAGAGGTCGATGTTGACACACTTCTCGATGAGGTAACTGAACTTGGACCAGAGACACTACTTGAGAAGATTGCCGATATTGAAGGAGAGACATTGGAAGACCGGGTAACATAGCTTGATAGCGAAAGACTGGTTGACGCGCTAATTGAGGCTAACACTGATAAAGTTGATAAAAAGCTCGACGAAGTGGAAGATGACATACTCGGTGGAATGTTGAGTAAACTCAATAAAGCGACGCTTGTTGATGGCCTTGCAAGGGCGTACACTGTGATGCTTGCTCCTAACCTTGTCGACCTTAATACTGAAACACTACTTAAAATGCTTGTAGAGGTCGCTGCTGACAAACTGCTCGATGAGCTCACTGAACCTGGAACCGATACACTACTTGACAGGCTTCCCGTATTTAAAGTATAGACATTGGGAGAGGTCCTAACAGAGCTTGATGGTAAAATACTGTTTGAGGCGATGACTGAGGATGACACTGATGAACTGAATGACAAGCCGAACGAAGTGGAAAATGACACTCTAGGCGAAAAGCGTAAAGACCTCGATGACAAAAGGCTTGTTGAAGGACTTGTAGGAGTGGACGGTGTGATGCTTGCTGATAAACTTGTCGACCTTGATACTAAAACACTACTTAAAACGATTAAAGAGGTCGATATTGACACACTTCTCGATGAGGTAACTGAACTTGGACCAGAGACACTACTTAAGAAGATTGCCGATATTGAAGCAGAAACATTGGAAGACCGGGCAATATAGCTTGATAGCGAAAGACTGGTTGACACGCTAATTGAGGCTAACACTGATAAAGTTGATAAAAAGCTCGACGAAGTGGAAGATGACATACTCGGTGGAATGTTGAGTAAACTCAATAAAGCGACGCTTGTTGATGGCCTCGCAATGGCGTACACTGTGATGCTTGCTCCTAACCTTGTCGACCTTAATACTGAAACACTACTTAAAATGCTTGTAGAGGTCGCTGCTGACAAACTGCTCGATGAGCTCACTGAACCTGGAACCGATACACTACTTGACAGGCTTCCCGTATTTGAAGTATAGACATTGGGAGACGTCCTAAAAGAGCTTGATGGTGAAATACTGTTTAAGGCGATGACTGAGGATGACGCTGATGAACTGAATGACAAGCCGAACGAAGTGGAAAATGACACTCTAGGCGAAAAGCTTAAAGACCTCGATGACAAAAGGCTTGTTGAAGGACTTGTAGGAGTGGACGGTGTGATGCTTGCTGATAAACTTGTCGACCTTGATACTGAAACACTACTTAAAGCGATTAAAGAGGTCGATGTTGACACACTTCTCGATGAGGTAACTGAACTTGGACCAGAAACACTACTTGAGAAGATTGCCGATATTGAAGCAGAGACATTGGAAGACCGGGTAACATAGCTTGATAGCGAAAGACTGGTTGACGCGCTAATTGAGGCTAACACTGATAAAGTTAATAAAAAGCTCGACGAAGTGGAAGATGACATACTCGGTGGAATGTTGAGTAAACTCAATGAAGCGACGCTTGTTGATGGCCTTGCAAGGGCGTACACTGTGATGCTTGCTCCTAACCTTGTCGACCTTAATACTGAAACTTTACTTAAAATGCTTGTAGAGGTCGCTGCTGACAAACTGCTCGATGAGCTCACTGAACCTGGAACCGATACACTACTTGACAGGCTTCCCGTATTTGAAGTATAGACATTGGGAGAGGTCCTAACAGAGCTTGATGGTAAAATACTGTTTGAGGCGATGACTGAGGATGACACTGATGAACTGAATGACAAGCCGAACGAAGTGGAAAATGACACTCTAGGCGAAAAGCGTAAAGACCTCGATGACAAAAGGCTTGTTGAAGGACTTGGAGGAGTGGACGGTGTGATGCTTGCTGATAAACTTGTCGACCTTGATACTAAAACACTACTTAAAACGATTAAAGAGGTCGATGTTGACACACTTCTCGATGAGGTAACTGAACTTGGACCAGAGACACTACTTAAGAAGATTGCCGATATTGAAGCAGAAACATTGGAAGACCGGGCAATATAGCTTGATAGCGAAAGACTGGTTGACACGCTAATTGAGGCTAACACTGATAAAGTTGATAAAAAGCTCGACGAAGTGGAAGATGACATACTCGGTGGAATGTTGAGTAAACTCAATAAAGCGACGCTTGTTGATGGCCTCGCAATGGCGTACACTGTGATGCTTGCTCCTAACCTTGTCGACCTTAATACTGAAACACTACTTAAAATGCTTGTAGAGGTCGCTGCTGACAAACTGCTCGATGAGCTCACTGAACCTGGAACCGATACACTACTTGACAGGCTTCCCGTATTTGAAGTATAGACATTGGGAGACGTCCTAAAAGAGCTTGATGGTGAAATACTGTTTAAGGCGATGACTGAGGATGACGCTGATGAAGTGAATGACAAGCCGAACGAAGTGGAAAATGACACTCTAGGCGAAAAGCTTAAAGACCTCGATGACAAAAGGCTTGTTGAAGGACTTGTAGGAGTGGACGGTGTGATGCTTGCTGATAAACTTGTCGACCTTGATACTGAAACACTACTTAAAGCGATTAAAGAGGTCGATGTTGACACACTTCTCGATGAGGTAACTGAACTTGGACCAGAAACACTACTTGAGAAGATTGCCGATATTGAAGCAGAGACATTGGAAGACCGGGTAACATAGCTTGATAGCGAAAGACTGGTTGACGCGCTAATTGAGGCTAACACTGATAAAGTTAATAAAAAGCTCGACGAAGTGGAAGATGACATACTCGGTGGAATGTTGAGTAAACTCAATAAAGCGACGCTTGTTGATGGCCTTGCAAGGGCGTACACTGTGATGCTTGCTCCTAACCTTGTCGACCTTAATACTGAAACTTTACTTAAAATGCTTGTAGAGGTCGCTGCTGACAAACTGCTCGATGAGCTCACTAAACCTGGAACCGATACACTACTTGACGGGCTTCCCGTATTTGAAGTATAGACATTGGGAGACGTCCTAACAGAGCTTGATGGTGAAATACTGTTTGAGGCGATGACTGAGGATGACACTGATGAACTGAATGACAAGCCGAACGAAGTGGAAAATGACACTCTAGGCGAAAAGCGTAAAGAGCTCGATGACAAAAGGCTTGTTGAAGGACTTGTAGGAGTGGACGGTGTGATGCTTGCTGATAAACTTGTCGACCTTGATACTGAAACACTACTTAAAACGATTAAAGAGGTCGATGTTGACACACTTCTCGATGAGGTAACTGAACTTGGACCAGAGACACTACTTGAGAAGATTGCCGATATTGAAGCAGAGACATTGGAAGACCGGGTAACATAGCTTGATAGCGAAAGACTGGTTGACGCGCTAATTGAGGCTAACACTGATAAAGTTGATAAAAAGCTCGACGAAGTGGAAGATGACATACTCGGGGGAATGTTGAGTAAACTCAATAAAGCGACGCTTGTTGATGGCCTTGCAAGGGCGTACACTGTGATGCTTGCTCCTAACCTTGTCGACCTTAATACTGAAACACTACTTAAAATGCTTGTAGAGGTCGCTGCTGACAAACTGCTGGATGAGCTCACTGAACCTGGAACCGATACACTACTTGACAGGCTTCCCGTATTTGAAGTACAGACATTGGGAGACGTCCTAACAGAGCTTGAAGGTGAAATACTGTTTGAGGCGATGACTGAGGATGACACTGATGAACTGAATGACAAGCCGAACGAAGTGGAAAATGACACTCTAGGCGAAAAGCTTAAAGACCTCGATGACAAAAGGCTTGTTGAAGGACTTGTAGGAGTGGGCGGTGTAATGCTTGCTGATAAACTTGTCGACCTTGATACTGAAACACTACTTAAAACGATTAAAGAGGTTGATGTTGACACACTGCTCGATGAGGTAACTGAACTTGGACCAGAGACACTACTTGAGAAGATTGCCGATATTGAAGCAGAAACATTGGAAGACCGGGTAACATAGCTTGATAGCGAAAGACTGGTTGACACGCTAATTGAGGCTAACACTGATAAAGTTGATAAAAAGCTCGACGAAGTGGAAGATGACATACTCGGTGGAATGTTGAGTAAAGTCAATGAAGCGACGCTTGTTGATGGCCTTGCAAGGGCGTACACTGTGATGCTTGCTCCTAACCTTGTCGACCTTAATACTGAAACACTACTTAAAATTCTTGTAGAGGTCGCTGCTGACAAACTGCTCGATGAGGTCACTGAACCTAGAACCGATACACTACTTGACAGGCTTCCCGTATTTGAAGTATAGACATTGGGAGACGTCCTAACAGAGCTTGATGGTGAAATACTGTTTGAGGCGATGACTGAGGATGACACTGATGAACTGAATGACAAGCCGAACGAAGTGGAAAATGACACTCTAGGCAAAAAACTTAAAGACCTCGATGACAAAAGGCTTGTTGAAGGACTTGTAGGAGTGGACGGTGTGATGCTTGCTGATAAACTTGTCGACCTTGATACTGAAACACTACTTAAAACGATTAAAGAGGTCGATGTTGACACACTGCTCGATGAGGTAACTGAACTTGGACCAGAGACACTACTTGAGAAGATTGCCGATATTGAAGGAGAGACATTGGAAGACCGGGTAACATAGCTTGATAGCGAAAGACTGGTTGACGCGCTAATTGAGGCTAACACTGATAAAGTTGATAAAAAGCTCGACGAAGTGGAAGATGACATACTCGGTGGAATGTTGAGTAAACTCAATGAAGCGACGCTTGTTGATGGCCTTGCAAGGGCGTACACTGTGATGCTTGCTCCTAACCTTGTCGATTTTGATACTGAAACACTATTCGAAACGCTTGCAGATTTCGATGCTGACACACTACTAGATGACCTCCATGAACTTGGAACCGATACACTACTTGACAAGATTGCCACTATTGAAGTAGAAACCCTGGCAGACCCGGTAACATAGCTCGATAGCGAAATGCGGGATGGCACACTCATTGAGGCTAACACTGATAAAGTTGGTAAAAAGCTCGATGAAGTGGAAGATGACACACTTGGTGAAATGCTGAGTAAACTCATTAAAGAAACGCTTGTTGAAGGCCTTGCAAGGGTGTACACTGTGATGCTTGCTGCTGACCTTGTCGACCTTGTTACTGAAACACTATTCGAAATGCTTGCAGAACTCGATTCTGACACACTACTCGACGACAC
>NC_090890.1:27718373-27723373 GCF_036669925.1 Montipora capricornis | reverse complement strand
TTCCGGTAAATGCGTGGGTATTATTGAGTGATTTTGTTGAAATGTAGGATTTCTGCAGTGGGTTCTTTTTCTGAGCCCCTAAAATGGCGCTTATGCTTTCTGGAGAACTTTCTTAAACCTCCAAAGGTCACAATGGTAAATTACGACAAAAATAACATCATTATACCCTCCCTCCAAACATGCCTGATTTAAAAAGTTCGTCCTTCAAACCTATATTCCTCAAAACGTGGTTCAGCATCAGTAAATCACTTCAGAGAGTAGGGGACTCGGATAAGTTGCGAAAAGTCTGAAGAACTTTCTTTTTGAGATGGTTAACAGTATTTTGCTGAGAGCTAACTATTACAATAAAGCTTTGTTTGCTATCAGGAAAATGTTTAATTACTACTGATGCAAATCCCGCTAACTGTTAAACAGGAATCTATGTTTACATTTTTTGTTTTATTAGAACAAGGTTATCGTTTTCTAATCAGTCAGTCAAGAATAAAGTACTGAATACTGAAAGTGCATTGTATAACGTGCTATCTCTGAAAACCCTAGATACCAGATAACATCTAAGCAATGATGCGTCCAAAATTCTTAATTTTACAACAAATATGCATGATATCGACAGCGCCTTTGCCATCCTAATAACTGGCTCGTTGTCAAAGCCAAATGCTCAAAATTGGAGATTAAACTAAGTTAATAAGTTCTTTTGCCTTTTGAAGTCAATTTGTAAATAGCATGATGCCTTCTGTGAGCAAACTCTTATGTTAATGGAACATAATGTAGACAATGACAACAGCAAATAATAATAATAATAATAATAATAATAATCATCATCATCATCATCATCATCATCATCATTATGGCGGCCTAGTAGAGTGGACGTGGGACGTTTTTCACTTCAAAGGCGAACCCAACTTATAGCGCCGAGGCAAATCTATGTAGTATCTAGAACAGATACTAATCATACGCGTTGTTCGCGCTTTTGCGTTTTTCCAGAAAGACAGTTATTGCTTGCGTAACTCCATTTTCCCGAGGGGCTTCCCGTAATGCTAGATCTATTTTCACCTGCTATTTGAACCGTGATAAAGTCATTAAAGACAATGAATTTGCGTATTCGATTTCTTATCTTTTTGTTTGCAAAGTTTGTTGGTTTGCCTCGGAATTAAGTGCCGACCAATTGGGTGGATTCTCAATAGGTCAATACCTACCAGCTAGTTTCAATCTCTTTCTGAGAGAGATGAGGTTTTTAAACCGCGGCCGGCGATAATTTGTTTGTTGTTAGCATAATCGGAGTTGACGTCATTTCATACAATTGAGAATATTTCTTATGAGCTTGTCACCAAGACTAATTTTAAAATTAACTAGAACCTCGTTTCTTTTGATAAAGTTTCGAGGATTCTGGCAGTCCCAGTAAACTTGAGAGAGCGCATATCGTGAACCAACGAGAATGCAAGCCATTAGTGTACAGTATGTTGCCCAGTTTCCGGCCACTTTCACTTTGTAATCGCCCTAACTTCTTGTTTATGCACGGAAACTTTCTCATTTTCCTACAAGAGACAGTTCATTTACTTACCTTTAAAGTGCACCTAAACCCAAATATTTTTAGTGTACAATATTGATCTCTCCACGGAAAGCAAACTTGTTTGACGATTCTTACCTCAAATTACGCTTTTTTATCTGTCGGGCAATAAGCGCAAAGGTATCAAAACTAGCAGTAATTTGGACCCACGACCGTGATGTGAGAGGCATGGGTCTATTCTCGATTTTACGTCACAAACTGCTTTGCAATGCAAAATTTCTTTGAAAATAGGAATGCAAAGCAGTTTGTGACGTAAAATCGAGAAGAGACCCATGCCTCTCGCATGACGGTCGTGGGTCCAAATTACTGCTAGTTCTGCCAGTTTACGTGGCTTGCACGGCACAGAAAAAGCGAAATTGTGCGTAACAATGCTGGCATATGTTTGCTTTGGATGGGGAGATTTACATTAGGAACAAAAAACATTTGGGTTTAGGTGCACTTTAAAATATACGGAGATCGGCTCCCCACCTCAAGTACTAAAGAAATTATGCCATTTTTTGCAAAACTAGTAAGTTGCCTAGTTTCCGGCCAGCGAGTCCAGTTTTCGGCCATCAATAGAAAGCAGAAATTTCATTCAATCCGCTCGACTAAACGGACTTCCAAGGCTATCTCGATGTGGCTTAGCGACTGTACTTTATGGGATTAGAGCAAAATGGTTACTTTGGCTGTATGGTAGGGCATAGATAGCTGCTAACGATGGGTAGGGTATAACCTTGACAAAGCCCGCGCGATATTCTCTGGGAAGAGGCACGGGCAATTAACACAGCACCTCTGAGTTAATATGTACCTCATTACGCCATGCTTGCTTAAGCTATGTAGATTTCATTAATTTCTCGAGTAGTAAGTTATAAAATTTCATTAATTCAAATACGTTTTAAACAATCTATCTGTGAGTGCAGATCAGTGGCCGGAAACTGGCGTAGTATGCGAAAATCTTAGCTAGGATTTAGACTTCTGACGTTCGCAAACAGCTAAGTTCTAGCTTATGATGACAAGTCCCTTAATTACTTCCATCTTCAATGTAAATTCTTTCAAAAAATTATCAAGCTCCCGCTGTGCAGTGAAAAGGCCAAAAATTAGCCGGTAAGATTTTACTCACCTGAACAAAATCCCTTCTTGTTCGCTCGTTTCTCAACCAAAAAGCCCGCCTAAACCATCAGTTGATAGCGGAGATGTTCGTTTTTTTTCCGACGGATCGCTTCGGTGGACGAAGAGTTAAAATCGCATCGAAAGTAACCGAGTTTACCTTTTTTTGGCCGGAAACTGGTACCGGCCGGAAACTGGGCAACAGAGTGTATGCACAATTGCTTGTGAAAGGATGTGTGACATTCGATCATTTTCCTGTCTTCTGAAAACACGGTATATCTTGTTCCGAAATTACGAACCACATGTAAAAATACTGCCCACGTGTATTTTCCATGGGTAGCCTGTTTCCCTTCCACCGAACCAGAATCTCTATTTAAGTTAGTAAGCTACTTAGCATAGTAGGCAAACATTTCGGGGAAATTTACGTAAGTGCAGCCATGCATTCAGAAGGGCAAAATTTTGGCGACAAGCGAGTTTTTTAATGCAAAAGAAAAGAACAGGTAGCCGCTACGAAACACATGTTTGCCATTGGAGAAGGTTTGCAATTTACTATCGATCTCAGACGTCCATGGACAAAAGGTTTTTTTTCCATCCCACTTCACGGACTGTTGATTTCACTCTGCAGTTTAAAAATTCTGATCACGTTATACCATTTTTTGTGGATTTGCGGTTTCGAAAATACCGACCACGTGGCGCTATTCCTTTGTTCTTCCTACGGCTGAGAAAAGGAAAAAAACTGAAGAAAAGTCTCCACCTGCTTCTTATTTCCTCGGACAAAGCTTTTAATGAATTACCCGTAATATCTTCGGCCGGTTTTACTCGTCGTCAACATCGTTTCGGGCCTGTCTCTTAGGGGAGAGAAACAGAAAATGGCGTCACGAGATCGGTATTTTCGAAACTACAGAGCCCCAAAGATCAGAATTTTTTAACGGCAGACTGAAATCAACGTTCCGTAAAGTTGGCTGAAAAAAAGCCCTTGTCCACGGACGTCTGAGATCGAAAGTGCTACAGTTTATTGCTTTTTTGCAGCACGAGCGTTGATAATAAAAGCTCAACACTGGACGATTAACTCCACTGAGCCGGCAATATGAAATTTCTCATTCTTAAAACTAAATGACTGTAAAATTCGTTTCGATTTTTGTACATAATATTTGTATCTACATTCTATTTGCTACAAAAATATTTAATGATAAGGGTTTGGTTTGGGACAAACATGACCAAGGTGACTGGGTGTCGATCTGTGATCACTGAAGCGTTATTGGTGTGAAAACTAATTCCTGTACCGTAATTTCTTTGTTCAGTCCCCCTCTCTGATAACCCTCCCCTCCCCCTTCTCTTTTTAGCCCATCCCCAACTAATCAATACTACAGGATTTCAAAGATATAATACTTTATTCAAGGTCTTTACTGCACTGACATTAAGCTTCATATCTTTCAGTTTGTCAGCCTTTTTTTCTAGCTCAGTCTTTAAAATATGTATCAATGCCTTTTCAATCTTCTAGATAAACTTGGACCAGTGGGCGTAAACTCCAAGCAGTATCCCCCCTCTTTGTTGGGGGGGGGGGGTGGCTTAATACAGAAATTACGGTACTCACGACCTGAAAGGGCTAAACATCAAAACAAGACAATTGACTTTGTGAAAACTGAAGGATTCATTGCTGCTCCGTAGGTTAGCGACAAATTCCAGTTGTTTTTAGGGGTTTCTGAAAGGTGCTGTTACACTGTGAAATGTTTCGTGCAACTTGTCTCGCAATGTTTTGGCGACACTGTAGCGGGACAAGTTGCACGAAACATCTCACAGTGTAACAGCGCCTTAAATCCTAAAGTTAGTACGCTTTTTTCTCCCACACTTAAATCATCCGACGTTTGTTAATTACGGGATGCTGTATTCAAAAAGTGACTGCTCAGAGCTAGAATATGCCTCCTAAGCACACTTTGCGGGACCTCTCAGTTTAACACCAACTAGCTTTAGTTAGACAAGAATGCAAGGCAATTTTGGCTCGATTCACTAACCTCCAAGTCGCCGGTGGATATTTTACTTTTCCTGATTCCGAATAATTGCTTCCAAATAGCGACACTATAATAACTTCGGCAATTTCTTGTCGTGAAATATTCCCCCTTTCTAAGAGACGAACCGAAATGTCAAATCCAGAATTAAACCATCGCAAAAATACCTCCACCGAGAATCAACGCTTCGTACACAGCAAAAAGGCACGTTTTTATTGAACGATTGCCCTTATGGTCGAATTCCACGGTTGCGAACCGGTGAAGGTAACTACTTGCAATTAGTGTAGGCACTCATATCGTAGTTAGGGACTATTCGTTATTTATGGCTAGGGGAAGGGGGGGGG
>NC_090890.1:27693373-27703373 GCF_036669925.1 Montipora capricornis | reverse complement strand
CTTCCATTCCTGGCCTGTCATCCGTTTATATAGGTAATGAAATTTTGTACCCGCCCAAATAATCCACTTGGCCCATTGTCAGATTTTCTTTTGAGAGCTGTGGACAAATTTGAAGTTACGATGCTGACAGTCTAACACCTCGAAATTTGAACATGGGAATTGATTATTTCCCACGAAGCTATGAGTAATTTCGGACTGTAAGGTGATATAGAACCCACCTGATCCACAGTTAGTGCAAAACGTTTGTTCCTCCGTAACCATCGGAATTGAAGCACCACAATTTCCACAAAACAGCGCTTTGCTCACTTCTTTAATTTCCCGCCGTCCGCTATCTTCAATGCCACGTTAGTTAAAGGAAAGGAAAGGAACTTTATTTAAGTGTCTAATATTCTAGCGCCGTAGGGGACTAATCGGGGACACTGTAAACTGAAATTAACAAGTAAATGCAAATCAAATCAAATGTGTTAGTTTTTGAGGAGAGGGGAAACCGGAGTAGCCAGAGAAAACCTCTCGGTGCAGAGCAGAGAACCAACAAACTCAACCCACATGTGACGTCGAGTCTGGGAATAGCACCCGGGCCACATTGGTAGGAGGCGAGTGCTGTCACTACTGCGCCATCCCTGCAACCCAAAGCAAGGTACCTTGGAAATATTTGTAATTCCGCTGAATGTGTTGCGAGACAACATGAGGCGTGAACCAAATTGAAATTGCCGTAGTGAAAGTAAAGTTGCCGGGATCAAATTGAAATTGCCGTGGTTAAAAAAAGTTGCCGTGATCAAATTGAAATTGCCGTGGTTAAATTGAATTTGCCGTGGTCAAATTGAAATTGCCGTGGCACTTTTGGGCGTACATTGGGCGTAATTTTCAGCGGTGAATATTTAGCAACTTTTCACCGAAGTGGTGGTGGCTAGCGGTGGATATTTACCCACCCGCGAAGCGGCGAATTAAATATCCAGCGCTAGCCACCGACACTAAGGTGAATAGTTGTTTTAGTATATACTAAAACAGTGAGAAAATATGCAGCCCAAAAAATTAATTTGGACGTTTTCTTCGCTTGTCACGGATGCAAATCGGGACGCCATTTTTTCCCGACTTGCTCGGAGGTAAATAGCACAGGATATTCGGAGTTTGACGAGCCAATCAGCGTGCGCGTTCAACGCTATCCACTGTTTTAGTATATACTAAAAGAATTTACTGTCATATTCACTGCTCTACCCGGTGAATATAACATTTTGGAGGCGCGGCTGCTAAGCTAATCAAGCACGTTTCGTGCATTTTTATCTTGTTTTATCTCGTTGTTATGCACTTTCTTGATATTCACTGCCGAAAATTACACTAAAACAATTATTCGCCTCAGGCTCAGCGAATATTGGGGAATATTTACCTCGACTACGTCCCGGTAAATATTTACCAATATTCACTTCGCCTTCGGGGAATAATTGTTAATTATTATTAAACACAGCCCTAACACAATCTAACCCTATCAGGCGATATTCCGCGCGATTCCGCAGGATAATTAACAATTTGGATCCTTAGCCCGCAAGGACCACGGGTCAATAGCCCATGAGGCGAAGCGTTAGACCTTCGTCATTCGCTCTGACGAAGGGCAAACGCTCGAGACGTTAGCTTTTAGAATCTCTGTACGGTGGTCAATTTACATTATCAACTCCGTTGATAAAACCGAATTTTTGTAGACTATTACCAATAGTCCTCTGGTAGCGAAGCCAATGGTAATGCAGGATTTGCAGTAGTCCACAAGTTGGTAATTTTCCAGGATATAGGTGGCTAGGTATAACTGAATTTGTAACGAGGGCAAGAAAAAGTCCCACTATCCCAGTCTTCGCTCAAGTTTTTTTTGGAACAGGCTAAACGCACAATTGCTGGTGAACAAGCAAAAGGAGCTAATCAGCATGTGATAAAAAATCTTTTGCTTCCGTCTACCAACATTTCTCATCCAATAAGTGTTTTTCATGCGGTCGTTTGCATAGCACAAATCTCTGATAGTTTAGCTTTCCATCCATACCAATTAGGCTATTATACGACTTGTATTTCCTATTTTTCTAAGCTTGCAAAGTTTGCCCAAAAAATTGGCCATTTTTGCAAATTTTCCCTTGCTCCCCCCTTTGCTATTTTGCGAAAAACCGCGGTTTTTGAGGCTTTTGGAAAAAATGTCATTTCTCATCTAATAGGTGTTTTTTCATGCGTTTTTTTTCCATAGCACAAATGTATGATAGCTTAGCTTTCCATCCGTACCAATTAGGCTATCGTACGACTTGTATTTAATATTTTTCCAGTTAAGCTTCCAAAGCTTGCTGAAAAAATCGGCCATTTTTGAAAAATTTCTTTTGGTCCCCCCTTTGCTATTTTGCAAAAAACCGCGGTTTTTGACACTTTTGGAAAAAATGTCATTTCTCATCTAATAGGTGTTTTTTCATGCGGTTTTTTGCATAGCACAAATCTAGGATAGTTTAGCTTTCCATACATACCAATTAGGCTGTCATACGACATGGTAGCTCTAAAAGTGGACCGTAGGTATGGAAAATGGGCCTGGGGGCAAAACCATCAATCGACGTAAACGATACCGCTATGCTGTCAGGCAAGATATCGCTTCCAGTGGTGTACTTCAGGAAGGTGCCAAGCGCAGGCAAGTCCAACGATCGTATAAATGTCTTAGGGAAATCCAGGCATTGTCTCTCTGCGTCATTGCTCGGGCTACACTCAATTGACCTTACAACTTTCCTGGTTGATGGTCTTTTTGATGTTAAAAATTCTGCAATGCGCTCGGTGTTTTTAAAGGGCTCGTACCTTTTGAGTTCACACAAGATAGGAGCCCAGCACTGATCTATATTTCTGGGTCTTTGGATTAGTTCAGGGTGAGCCAACTCATACAGGATCACAGAAATGTTATCCTTGTTTGGGCCTTCAAATGTTTTGTAACTTCCGGGAAATCAAGAACATTCTCGTCATCATAGGCCACTTCACCGATTTCCAACTTGTCGAAGATTTCTCTCTCGTCAGCGGTTAAGTGAAATCGAAACGAGGCTAGCAGGAATTCTTTACTGATGCTCTCCTCGCCAAATAACGAGGACGCCAAAAACGCAGATGAAAGATCACCTGGAAAGTAGGAGACAGATTTAAAACCATAAACCAAAATCCTTCCTATGGCTTGCCATTCAAGTTTTTGAATGTCGTGGCGGATGCATGGTACTTTCTCCATGTTCCCACTGAAGCAGAGGCGAAGAGTTGCTGCCAAAAGGTGGGGATAACGTCCCTCAACACTCCGACGCCTTCACCTTCCTCTTCCTGCCCGTGTTCATCAATAACCTTGACAAGTCTTAGAGAAGCTGAATGGTCTTTTTGAAAATTCTGATTAGATCTTCCTTTAGGTTGGTGCGGTGCACATATACCTCTGTAACGGCTGCTAGAAGCAAAAGGAAAATTGGGTGAACCTTTATCCACGAGATCTGTAGTTATAGCTTTGGGTTATATGATACAGCCATGCTCGGTATAATTTTTTCTTCATGTATACATACCTTCATTCTCGGTAGGAATACTTCTGTCATTGGCGTCCTTAGAAAAACAAAAGATCCAGCAAGCCTGAGGGCAAAATTTTTTTTTGGGGGGGGGGGGGGGGGGAGGGGAGGGAGGGAGGAGTGCTAACATCCCTTTTGTCACATTTCCCTCGATTTTAAAATCCATACGTTTGTACCTTCAACTGACGTTTTCGTCCTTCCACTAGATTCTGCTTGCATAAGGGTCTGGAGATAAAGTTCAAAATCTAATTGACTAGTACACCCAGATGGAGATTACTAGAAATGTAATGACATATATCTTGAAAATAGGTACACCTGTACTACGAAAGGCTACTGTTTCACATGTATACTGTTTGATACTGGTACATGTAACAGTGATTCATGTCAACGGACGCAAGGTACAGTAAACAACCTAGTAACCTACTGTTACCCATTTCAAGATGGGTTTTTTTTGCTAAGTACCAATAACGATAGTGATAATAATAATAATAATAATAATAATAATAATAATAACAGAAATTTCAAGCTTACGATACAACTCTTTAAAGACATGTTTCAGCATGACTAATGCCATCATCAGTTTAATGTATTGTTTCCTTTTCTTTTTTAAATACGTTTACAATTTTAGTACGTTAGCAGTTTGAAATTTAAAATACAATAACAGTTACAACTCTGCGCGTGCAGATGCATGAGTGTTAATTACATAATCCAGTCACAAGAAGCAAAAAGCATTGCGGTGTTGTAATTCCTATAGGTAGTTTCATCTAATTGGCCTTCTGACCTAAGTTTTCTTTAAAAAACGTAGGAGCTTTCCTTCGCGAATCTGTGTTGGATCCTTATGTAAACATTTAAATTTCTCTCTATCATTAATTACGTTTAGACAACAATCAATGTATTCATTATGGTCCATGATAACTACCCCATTTCCTTTGTCGGCCTTAACACGATTATACCACTATTGTTTTTCAATTTTCCCAGAATGATTGTTTCAAGATTGTAGATTCAGCCAAAACTAGACATTGTCTTAAACACAAAGAAGCGATCTACATCAGCCGCTTAAAGCCAGAACTAAATGCGCAATTACAACACAACAATGATTTTGCTTCTTGTGACTCGATTATGTAATTGGCCGTTTTTATACTAGAGACGCATAATCCGTCCAGACGAATTATGCGTCTCTCATGTTATCCGTCTAGTGTAAAGACGGGACGAACTATATGAGACGCATAATTCGTCTTGGACGAACTTGGGCAAACATTTTTTCTGCGTCTGTTAAATTCGTCTAGTATAAAGACGGGCACTAGACGCATAATGCGTCTGGACGAACTTTCCAGTTTAGTGCGTCTTCGAAGACGCACTAAAATAGATTCTTCGTCCAGACGCATAATACGTCTTGCGGCCGTCTTTATACTAGACGAATTTAACAGACGCATAAAAAATGTTTGCCCAAGTTCGTCCCAGACGAATTATGCGTCTCTAGTATAAAAACGGCCATTGACACTCATGCACTTGCACGCGCAGAATTGTAACTGTTACTGTATTTTAAATTTCAAATTGCTAACATACTCAAATGTAAACGTATTTAAAACAGTGGAAAAGGAAACAACACATTAAACTGATGATGGCATGAGTCATGCCAAAACATGTCTTTAAAAGGTTGTATCGTGAGTTATGGCAATGTTATATATGAAATAATAATAATAATAATTATTATTATTACTATAATTATTATTATTATTATTATTATTATTATTATTATTATTATTATTGTTATTATTACCAACGGCGGGATGGGAGTCGACTGCAACTGCTTTCTCAAGCGCTTAGCCGAGAAGCTCTCAGAAAAGAATGAGGAACCGTATCACACTACAATTAGTTGGATTAGAACATTGCTTTCTTTTGAGATTTTAAGGTCGGTACACACATGCGTAAGAGGTTCCAGGACACCTTTCCACAAAATCCCACAGGGGGATTTCATTGATGATTGCCGCTTAAACGCTATTAGTATTTTAGGATCTTTGTAATATTCTTGGTTTCACTTTTAATGGAAATGAATTGTATTTTATTACGTGGAATGCCGAAGGCATCCACGTCTTAAATCCGGGCTGGATTCTTTTTTTTGTTGGTAGTCACAAATGTGCATACCCCACGGATATTGAATTAATCTCCGATCGGGTGGACTGACATATATTCCCTGCGGTATTTCCAAACTTCCCTGCCCCATGGACAACTCCTATACTTCCCAACCACGATTCTTCTCTGCTAGCGCGTTAGACCACTCGGCCACCGTGACAAACTTCCTTTAAACTGGTGAAAGCAAAGATTTATAATAGAATCTTTCCGCCCGCTATGATTGTTTCAGTATTTAACTATTCGATTAAGTGGATAGATGCTTTTTCTTTGAGAAAGGCAAGCTTTAAAGGTAAGGAGAATTTTCTACGTTATTTCTAGATCTTGCTTCGTACTTGTGTGTTCCACTGTGAACAGTAACGAATACTTCAATAGAAGCATTTTGCATAGAACGAATACGTACTCCAATATTTCTTGGGAACCAGTTTCTTCGCCGTTTTGAGGTAGAAAGAAAATAAGAAAATAGCTTTCAACGGCCAAACAAGATAAAAAATGAAATCAAGTTTAAAAAAAAACGAATTAGCTATCGCCGTCACGGGGACTTCGCAGCGGTCCCCCATCCAAATACTAACCTCATTCGGAGGAGCTTAACTTCAGCTGACACTTGGACTAGCATCAACGATTGTGATCTTTATGTTAAATTCGCACATAGATGTTGTCGAACTTTATAACACTTGAAAGAAAAAAAGTAAACTAACAAAAACCCGGTGTCTTGCCGTCATTTTGTCACAGATGCATCCTTTGTTTCCGGAGTTGTCAGTATTAAACACGCAAGGTAACTTGATCACAGGCGGCCGCTAAAATCGATGTCACTTTCGATTTTGTGATTTTACTTGTACGACCAAAAGTACGATAGAAAAATTGAACTCAGATTGAACGTAACAAAAATCTCCCGAAATGTTTTTCGCTGATGGTAACTTGTATTATATTCGTGGCACAAAATTTATGATGTCTTCATCTCGCAAATTGTCTTATTCTCGATCGAAAGTTCCTTCTGCTCGCCTTAAAAACTACATATCATTGTTTATTTACTTTTGCGTCAATATTTGTTTTGCATACATGTAAGGCAGGCTAACAAAATCTGTACTTTGCTTAGTTCGCATTTTTGGGCATTAAAAATAGAATTTTTGGTCGTATGTTCCTGACGGCAAGTTGCATCTTTTGACGTCTCCCATCCAGTTACTAACCCCGCCGGAACCCTAGGGATTAACTTCAATGCAAATTGGTTTTGGAAAGCTGTCAGAAGCACAGAGGGTAGGGTAATGCCTGTGGTTTACCAAGGAGGATGATGAAGATTCGGTCTGATCGACACATAACTAACAACTGTGGTACACGATATTGTTTTGGTATCGTAAATCATTACAGTGTCATGGTAGATATCTTTGCTAGATACCCCCTGAGAAGACATGTGGTTCAGTAAAGTACTTAACGCAGAACGATTGAAGAAAATAAAAGCAAATCGAGAAACATTTAGCTTCAATGCTGACAAGTTGATCATTTACAACTTCTTTTTCACCACAAGCTTAAGCGTGTACTCTGAGCTAGAACAGTGTCGGTTGTTTTTCTTAAACAAACGAAACTGTTCTGTGCTTGCCCCTTACGGCACTGACAAAAGTACCGTACGTTAGTACATGGGTACTTGACCGTAGCCATTGGCCGAGAAACTAATCTTAGCCAAAAGGCCGAAAAGCGATCAGGACACGGGAAAACTTAGGTAAAAAAATAGCGGAGATATGGGATTTTTGGCTGGGGTGGGGGGGGGGGGGGAACTGAGGAGATACGGGATATTTTTTAAAGTAGGAGCGCATTGCGTACGTGTGGTAGTGCAGTAAGTAGACAGTGTTTTCTCGAGAAGTGATCACTAGAATTTTTTGTTTTCGTGTTTGATAGTTTTTTGTTCAGCTCGAGTGTAGAATCATGACGAACCTTTGTAGTTTGTGAGAACTATTTACTACTTGTAGCTTTTGCTGAGTTTTGAATCGATAATAGAAAGAGTTTTGGCGATTTCAACCGAGACTGGACTACTGGATTTAAGCTTTTTCCTTGACGAGATTTCAAGTTATTGTGAAACGTTTGGTACCAAGTTACTCTAATACTGAAATCAAGATTATGGAATTGTAAAATTAGAACTTTGGACTGGACTATAGAACGCGCAATTACGGAATTTTACATTTTTGAGCATTCTGAAAAATGGAGTTCACATGTTGTCTTCTTGTCTTCGCCACGGCAGATTTAAACAGTTTGCAAGAAACTAAACCAGGATTACGGAACCGGAATTTGAATACATGGCCCGGTTGTTCGAAAGCCGATTACCTTAATCCAGGATTAGCGTAAACTTTTGTTTTATGTTTTCAACTTTTTGGTGAAAGTTCCTTTGCTTATTGACTTCTTCTAATGTAAAGTTTCACGGAATATCAGCCTTGAACAGCATTTGGGAGTAGAGAATAAAACTCGTTTGTTCATTTTTAACCTGAGATTAGCATTAATCAGCTTTTGAACAACTGGACCAGTATGATAAGTTGTTGAACTGTGATCTGTAATAAGTTTTTCGGATGATTTAAGGCTGATCTTGTAATTTTTGGATGAACGTAGTTAAGGAAGGAAGTAAAACTGTGGGATTTAAATAAAGTCTCATTCCAAAAAATAAATAAATGAAAGATCCCGTATCCCAAGAACCCGCTACTAGGGCTTCCTTGTTTGCATTTGCAAATTTAGTAACATTAATAATGAGTTTTTACAACAGACAACTTCAATTTATATTACAGATGTATCTTTCTGGTAATCTCTCGCCATTTTCCGAAGTTTACCTGTACTTGAAGTTCACTGTAAGTGGACAATTTGTGTCAACTGTTTGCGCATTCCACGGATACGCCTTTGGAGGCGTCTTGTTATATTTATTTTTTGGTTAAAGATGTTGTCGTTAGATACTAGGTTTTATAAAAATTATTTGACTATGCCCCTTATTATTATTATTATTATTATTATCATTATTATTATCATATTATTATCATTATTATCATATTATCATCATTATTATTTCGATATCTATGATACCAAAAATGTAAAAGACATGGTTTCTGTGTTAAGTTGATTCAAATACTCTTGCCTGAAACGGTAACCATGACTTCGCTCTTCATAAACAGTCTGAAAGGTATAACAATTACAAATAGTTCATTTCAACCTGAGGGAACATTTGGAGTTCTTCCCCAAATCGTGAATGAAAACAACTACAGTAGAACATGAACATAGCATGCAAAGGCTTTCACACCTGTTGACTGCCCTTCTCTTGAACAGTACATGAAGTCAGTTGCTGATTGGGAGATAAAATTTTTGATAACAAAAAAAAAATTATCAATTTTGTCAGTAAACGGTTTTGAAATAAAATAGTAACATATGAGTTAGCCGATTAAGTCCATCGGCTATCATATGAGAAAGTTACACAAAGACTTTTCTAGAGAGAAGAAAAGGACCAAGAATATCAGAAAACATTAAACGAACCTCCTCCAAATCGTCAACTCTGTTATTCTCCAACACATCCTCGGAGACCCCGGCGCAGTCAGTCGCGACGACACGAGAACCGGGACTGGCGTACTCCGCGCCCCATCTTCGAGCACTACACAGGCGTTTGGGATGGATATCAAATTGCTGGTCATTTCGCAATCTGATTGGCTTATTTGCCGTTATCAATACGACGCTGGCCATTTACGTTGCGATCGCATGCCTCATGTAACTGATACTGAAACTAACTCGCAAGTTACAAGTCGCGATCGTAAGTTGCAAGTAGCGATCGCAAGGTATAAGTTGCGATGGCAAGTTGTAAGTCGCGATCGCAAGTTATAAGTTGCGATGGCAAGTTGTAAGTCGCGATCGCAAGTTTATATAACTCGCGATTGCAAGTTATAAGTTGCAATCGCAAGTTATATGTTGCGATCGCAAGTTACGCCATCGCAAGTTAGTATCTTGCGACGAAAAAACCGATATGTCCTTATGAGCCACCGTATTTTTCATTTTTTTACTGTTGTCGTGCTTTTTTTTTTTCTTTGTGAATAATCACACTCTCTAGGAATGCGTGACTTTAGCCCGAGTGGCTGCAAAGTAGACTGGAATAGGGTAAAAACGACGCTTGTTTATGAGGACCAGCCAATGTTGGTATCGTACGAAAGCCACTGATTTGTTCGATAAATACACTTGAGGACAGGAGTTTATTGGGGGACAAGGAAAGGACATCAAATTAAAGTGAGTTTTTCTGGGTGTATAAATCAACATCGCAGTCTGTATTTCATGTTTGGGTCATTGAGGGTTTTACAAAAAACAGGGGGTGGGGGTGCGGGAGAGGA
>NC_090890.1:27678373-27685873 GCF_036669925.1 Montipora capricornis | reverse complement strand
ATGGACTGGGGGTCAGAGTTTTGTCCACTACCCTGGCTTTTACATGAGATCAGAAACTCATAAGGTTGAAACGTGTAACAGCCCCTTGTGTTCTGGGAAACAAGCTTCTGAATATTCAATTTGCTAGGTACCATATTTGGAACAACAAGAGCGAGGGGCTTCCAAATATGGTACTTAGCACTGAAACATTCAACCAATCAGTTCGCACTGAATAATCGGAAGCTGTGAACGGGCGTTACACGTTTCAAACCTTATGGGTTTCTGATGAGATTCAGATGAGTTTCAAAAGAGTGTTTTCATGTGACGGCCATGTTGGTGCATCCCCTTGGAACTAATTCTCTGGGAATAAAGCTCTATTATCATGCACACGTTTTCTTTTGTTTCGGTGGAAAAACAAGGTTACTGATCACGTGTGTGATAACACTCTATACATGCTTTGATCTGTAGTAAATGTGTAGTCAACAAAAACTGTGTTTAACTAAACATCTTCAAAACATCATTGGTTAGGGCTTGGTGTAAATGGACCTAAGATTTAGAAATGAAAGTTAGATGGAACAACTGTATATTTACATGTACATGTACATGTGACTGGGACGAACTCAGACTGGTATGAACGTGTACCAGCATCAAATATGTGTTTGGGAGAAACAGGGATGAAATTGTTTGGTGCCTGGTTTTGGGAAGAAAAAATGATATCATTTGTGTAATAACTATATCGCTGACCCAAAAGCATCAAATTTGTGTTTGTGAGAAACAGGGATGAAATTGTTTGGTGCCTGGTTTTGGGAAAAAATTATATCATTTGTGTAATAACTATATCGCTGACCCAAAAGCATACAGACTTGAATAGACCTGATATTTTCATTTTTATACATGAAAATGGTACGAACTGACACACCAGTGTGAGAGTTTCTCATCTTGGTCCAGGAACCAAGACAAAGTCAGACCAGTTTGCATTTGTTATCAGGCTGGTCTGATTTAAATGAAATAAAATAATGTATGGAGGCCGTTACGAACTCATGCCAGTCTGAGTTCATCCCTGTCCCTGTAAGTATCCCCTTATAATTAGAAATATCATTGAAACAATTAACTTAAGCAGTTGCAAACAACCCAGGAAAAAAATCCAGGCTTGGGCATCTAACTTTTACTTTATGTCCTTCCATTTTTCAAGTGTATACATGTAAAGTTTCACATACATGTACTGTAAACACCAGTCTGTAGATACATTTGTAATATAAGCCACATCTTTTTACATCTCAGAAGAAATCTGCAAATGTCCAAAATGAGCCCTCATCCCCCCTCCCCCCCCCCCCCTTGCTCCCAAAAGAGCCTGTTATAACTAAACATCAGCAGATGCTATGCATTAAATTTACATTGTATGGTAACAAGCTCTACATGATTGTCCTTTTTCAAGTTTTGGAGGAGCCATTGCATAAAGCCTTGAGATGGCATGGAGCTTATCTGCAAGACAGTGCAGCTGCATCTACGGGTGTCTAATATGTTAATAATTTGATGTCATTGACTATTGTAAAGAGAAACATCCCTATCCACCTCAGAGTTTTTTGTTGTTAATTCACCATGTAAGAGCATTATTTTTGCTATAAATTAATAGGAAGTGTCATTGGTTGTTCTTGAAAAGAGACTTTTGGATAAAGTAGACAAGCGTGACAGAGAAATAATAATTGAGACCATGAAAAAAGGCCCAGTCCAGTTAACAAGGCTAAGACATCCACGACTGTTAGTTGTTCAGCATCCACTGGAAGAATCCAAGTAAGGCTTTAACCTTAGCTTGAGGCAGTAAGCATTCCTACACAAAGAGCTCTGAAGCAATTCCTGTGCTTTCAATAAGCTGCGGGACAGCTGAGCAAGCTTGTTGTCAACTTAGCTCAGAGTCTGCTAGTTTTTTCCTTAAACTGATGTAATTAAAAGTGCCTATGAACTGAAAAATATCTTTTGCATATTTTTATAAAATTCCTTTCAAAATGATGAAGAATGGTGTTTTCTATTTTGGATTACCTTCTTTCGTTCCAGAGATATTCAAGTTTTTGTTAAAGGATTGATGACTTGACAAACATTGCAAATGACAGTAATGAATCACAAAATTGAGAATATCTCCGAAAATATTGGATACATGTATATGTAGGTGCTTAAATACAGAGGAACAGTACAGAGTCATGTACTTATTTGAAATAGTATTTTTGGGATAGTCCATTGGGGTAGTCCATGGACTAGGAGATTAGCGAAGTGTAACTACCCCATTTTCGGAGATATTCTCAATTTTATGGTTCTTAACAGTCATTTGCAATGTTTGTGAGGTCATCAATTTTTTTACATTCTCTGGAATGAAAGAAGGTATTCCAAAATAGAAAACACCATTCTTCATCATTTTGAAAGGTCTTTAAAATACATGTAAGCAAAAGATAGTTTTCACTTCATAGGCACTTTAAAGAAACATTCTTCCAAACCTTATTGATACAGTCAATTAATTATTAATCTACTCAAACCATCCACCTCATACCCCTGCAATTCTATTATTCCAGTCCTTTTTTTTTTTTTTCGCCTTTTCCCAGTTTCACTGAAAATGTATTTTTCAAACTCTTTTTTGTAGTAGAGAAAGGCTTCCTGTGTGGGCTACTTTAATCTTACAAGAAGATCATAAATAGCAATAGATTTTCACAGGAACAGTATTACGTACCATCATTAAATTTTTATTAGTGAGCATGGCTTAACCTATTCACGTCTCAGGCATCCCAAGACACCCCCAGTAGTGAGTAAAATCGTCTGGCATTAGACAGAGTAAAATCTGTTAAGTCTCACTTCCAGAAGTCAATAGGGAGCTTTAAGCAAAGACAACAGTGACGGCAACCAGAACGTCATCTCACAATATAAAATCATGTTATTGTAATCACTTCGTGACTTTTTCCACCTTTTTTAATGTGATAAGGGTGTGGTACATGTACAGTGTAGTTCCTCAAAAGTGACACTGGTCGGAATGGCACTTAACTTTAATAGGGTTAAAAAAATTAAAATTTATCCTCAAGTGCTGACGTTCTTGGTAAAACCTCAAATTTGGTTATTTCACGTTGTTGTTTAATTTGCAGACGACAGCAAAGAAATGGACAAAATTGAAAAATGCATGTGCAGGGCGTGGAAAGCTTTTGTTTTTGCTCACAAAATAATTATGCAAATTTAATTTGTGAGTTCTGGTTGCCGTCGTCATTGCTTAAGCTCCCTAATGTCTTAATGGAGGGCACAGGACTCCCACGGTTGACGAGTAAAATTGTCTGGCCTTAGACAGAGTAAAATCTGTTAGTCTCACTCCCAGTAGTCAATGGGTTTATTTCCTGGATAAAGTGATTGGTAGCAAACTGACAATAAGCTGAGCAAACTGGGTTCACTGAGAGTACAATTTAATGGTAATTCCGTTACTACAAATTTGTTACCTTTTTTCTTTGAGATATTAGTTTTCTGATAACTAATGGTGAAATGTTGATTGCAAAAATAAGTCTCTCTTTACTGCACTGGTGGCGATGGCTGCAATGATAATAACAAGGATGATGGTATTGGGGAACAAAGCATCAGACATGATATGCATTTTGATAGTTAAGATCTTGATGGCATCAACTAATCAGGCTTGCTGCCTAATTGCTGGCCAGGTGTATTACATGTCATATTTGAATCAAGAACATGTACAGTAGTTACTTATGACCCCTTAATAATTCGTGCCTGTTTCATATTGTCTTCTTTTTTTGTAGGGACTGCTTAGCCTTTGCTACAGAACCAATATTTGCAAGTCTTGCTAATCTTTTAGGGAAGCAAGCAAATATGCCATCTCCTTTGCCTACTGAACTAAAGGTATTTATTTAGTACCGGTACTTGTATGTGCAGGAACAGGGCAAACATGTAAGTCACCAGCAACCCACAAAGGCTCCTAATATCAGAAGGATGGAGTGAGTGCAGTGTGTATTTTTACTTCCCCTAGAGAGGATGCCTGTCACAGGGCTTTCCCTGGTAAAACATCATGCACATGGATGTACATGTATGGTACAAATTTGGTAGAGACATGTTAGCACTAATTTTATTGTTGCTCGGTTGTATTGTATTACATACAATACATACTTAATTGACCGCTCCCCATAGGGGCTTTTCAGGGCCAATGAAACAATCAATGAAACAACAGAACACAACAACAACAACTGCTAAGAAACCCAACTGGACGGAGGCAAACCAGTTGGCTATTTACAAGTGCAGCTGGGAAGTTGAACCAGGGACTACCAGGAACAAATTCAGCGAGTGGTCAGAGCGGGTCTTGAACCCGGGATCTCCGGATCTCAAGGCAAGCGCCCTATAAACCAACGGGCCACACTGCCTCAACCAGGAATTTCTGCAAATTTTGCTTGCCTGGGCACTCTTGGAAATTTGAGATCTTCATTGTTATGACCAGTTGCCAATTAATTAAAGATACAATTAATGTAGATCTCCACTAGGACTTATGCATACAAATGTAATACCATATGGAGCTGCCCAGGGGTGGATATTCTTGACCCTGACAAAAAAAGATAACCCTCGACTTTAAGAGTTACATCTAATGCCTACTACATGTACAGTACATTATATTTTTAACTGAATTAATAAGGGTTAAATTGAGTTGTTTACACACAAGTACCAGTAAACTTTCTGTTTACAATAATGGTGTGTTTTCTGTGACAGACATTTGAACTGTATGACGTTGAAAGAGTCTATGGACTTTATCAGGTTTGTTTGAGTAGTTTTAATACTTTGCTAATACAGCGCTAGTTTTTCAAATTTCTGGTAAAATCAGGGCAGCACTGAAAGCTGGAATCAAGAATGTGGAGCTGGAATCTGGAACCTGGAAACTGGACACCAGAAACCAGAAACCAGAATTATCCACAATTTGCGAGAATTACAACAACAATGTCATATCCACTGGATAACCCAATTTGTTTTGTTAGTGTTTAATCCCCTGGATAGTGTTAATTTAGCCAGTGCATAGCGTTATCCACCTTTTGAACAATCAAGGCCTGGTTTCTTGTGCATCTTGATTATCATTAAGTCTTCTAAATAAATCTGAAATTCCTGTAAATAAATGATCATAATCAAAATTAATTTCGTTAATTGTACATGTACATGGTCAAGTTTACATAAAAGTAATAATGTTTGAAATTTATTAAATAAACAAAGTTATGTTTTACCATCTTCCCTTCCTTTAATTATTTTCTAACTTAAGAGTCCATTACCCAAGAGTTAGAATCTGGTATCAGGTTTGGTACTTAATTTGTACAAAGGTCTCCAAATCAGTTTCCTCCTTGTGGACTTTAATTCTTTTTTTTTCGGAATTAGGATACTTGATATTAATCAAGATGCACAAGAAACCAGGCCTCGATTGTTCAAAAGGTGGATAACGCTATCCACGGGATAAACGATATCCAGCAGACTATCGTAATTTTCGGGAATTGTGGATTATTCTGGTTTCTGGTTTCCAGTTTCCGGATTCTGGACTCTGGATTCTGGCTTCTGGCTTCTAGTGCCACCCATAAACTCACTCTGCAATCCACTTGTGTTGTCCCAATAAGGCAAATACCGTACATGTACATGTAACGTTGGGGTTGAAAGCTGAACAGCCAACCAATCCCAAAAAATTGTAGGCATAGGATAAAATTAATTAACTAGCTTGAGTTCTTTTAAGATCAACCATTTTAGACTGGTTTTGGTTGTTTCGTTTTTTCTGCTTTTTCATTTTCTTTGGGGAAAAGGTGGTTTCCTTGACTACGTTTTTTGAACTGATGTCAACCCATTAACTCCCAGGGGTTCCCCATTGACGAGTAAAATCGTCTGGCATTAGACAGAGTAAAATACTAAGTCTGGCCGGTTTAGGCCGGTTTGGACGTCAAAGGGTTAAACAAAGTTGAAAATCTGATTAGTGGCAACTGTGGTTTTCATTGGCTGTTTAAGGATGGGTGTGGACTCCAACTGTTGGTGATGCCAGCAGAGAGTCTGGCAGGGAGTTGCCATGTTTCAATAAAAAATGGTTGGAAAAGTGCCCTGTTTGGAGACTGCTACTAAAACTACTGTAGTTCTGGTTGAGATAGCTTAATGTACATGTAATGCATGCCCCTGGTAACAGATACATGTACCCCTGGTATTGATGCTGCTTGATCTCTTTAGATTTCATGTGTTAAACAGTTGTCTGGAACACTGAATCCACTGACATATTACGTGTTCTTTTAACTTTGGTAATTTTCAATTGGTAATTCTTTATTCCATTTCTCATTCAGCTGGTGGAGGGGTTAACATTTCTCCACAATGATGCAAAGATTCTTCAAGCAAGTCTTGCCCCTGAGATGGTTGTAATCACTAAGAACGGGCAATGGAAGATTGCTGGCCTGTTCTTTAGTTCTACACCAGTTGTAATTGATGGACAGGTGACACAAGTTTCTTGATGTGTGTTCTTTTACAATCAATTTCAAATACCAACCAAACAACTCTTTTAGCTTTTTAGCTCAAGGCTTTGTAATGACAATGTGTATGATTGTACACTTAACACATGTACACCATTCTGTAAAAAATTAGATGGCCTTCAATTGATAAAAAAAAATCTCACAACAAAAAGCCCACACACTGTTAAATTAAAGGCCCCTGCTGTAAGATGAACTCAAGACTTGCAGTGAAATCCACTGTTACCGACCTTGTTTTACCTTGTGTGGCATTAATACACTGTAATATTATTGCAATATATAATTATAATGCAGCCACTTGCATGCACAGGTCAAACCTGATCAAAATGTGGGCTTTAACAAAAATAAGTATTGCAGGTGTAGGTTTCTTTAGATCTAGTGAATGTACTGTATTGTTTGTCTCGTAGCAAGTGTAAAATGGGGAAAAAATAAATTTTACTGATCATGATAATGGTGTGGAAATCCAGTTTAAGCAGCTGCCCTCAGCTCAACACAACAATACATGACCATGATGCATATAATAGCAACTGCAGCCAGTCAACGGTTGTTTTGGATCCGTATGAGATTGATGCAGCTTTGTGTTTAAGCCAAAATCCCACCCACACTTTGCTTGAATGAGGTAAAAGGATCAGGAATTGGGTCCCCAGTGTGATAGTCTTCTGTTGTACTTGTCCATGTACATGCACCAATTTTCCAATTTTTCAGTAAGATCATTTTTTTGTTCTGTTTCCAGAGCAAAAAATAATAATAATTTTTATAGTGAAAAAAGAAAACATTGAAACATTGAAATCTGTGGACCATGGTTCAAAGTGTGTCATTGTCACAAACAATTATGGTAGCAAAAATCTCCTCGCTGAGGAAAGATCACTTAATGCGGAACTGAATTTTACTTGTTACGTAGTTTGCAATTCCTCTGCATAGAGTTTGGTTCCAATTGTTACACGGTCTACATGTATAAATTTAACAGAGTTACGTGTAATTTGCTCACTTACTTAATATCTTTTTTTATTCAGTCCACATACAA
>NC_090890.1:27655873-27673373 GCF_036669925.1 Montipora capricornis | reverse complement strand
AGAGAAGACACGACAATATTGCCAGGTTGGTCCAATGGATGCTCTGCTGTAAGCATGACTTGAGCAGCAGTGAGAAATGGTATGATCGTCAACCAGATAGTGTGGTGGAACACGAAAAGATGTAAGATACTGTGGGATATGAACATAGAGTGTGACCATGTTATCGAAGCCAGAAGACCTGACATTGTTGTTGTTAAAAAGGAGAGTAACGAGGCAATTATTGTGGATATTGCTTCACCCTGGGACCACAGAGTGTATGAAAAGGAGGGTGAAAAGATTGATACTTGTAAGTACCAATGTTAGAAGAGGGAGATTGGAAAACTATGGGGTGTCAGACAGGAGGAAGTGGTACCAGTGGTTGTTGATGCACTCGGAGCAGTAAGCAAAAGGTTGGATATATGGCTTGATAAGCTGGGAATTACCATTAGGACGGGATTGCTGCAGAAAACAACTTTGTTGGGAACAGCGACGAATTTAAGGAAGGTGTTGGAAAGTTGAAGGAGAAGGAATGACCCAAGGGACCTTTGGCCATTGGATATGCCTCACTCCCTTGGTGTTATGTCTGTATAACATCCACCAGAGCTAAAGCATTAAGATAATAATAATAATAATAATAATAATAATAATAATAATAGTAATAACAACAATAAGAAGAAGAAGAAGAAGAAGAAGAAAAAGAAGAAGTAGAAGTAGAAGTAGTAGAAGAAGACGAAGACGAAGACGAAGCAGAAGAAGATGAAGAAGAAGAAGCAGAAGAAGAAGAAGAAGAAGAAGAAGACGAAGAAGAGGATGAAGAAGAAGACGACGAAGACGACGAAGACGAAGACGAAGACGACGACGAAGAAGACGAAGACGAAGAAGACGAAGACGACGAAGACGACGCGGACGACGTTGACGAATAAGACGAAGACGAAGACGAAGAGTGATTCCATGAGCGCGCGTTGGATGTGAGATGGTAAATAGCCAATGAGGCGCGTAGCGCCGAGTTGGCTGTAACCAGTCTCATATCCAACAAGCGGGAATGGAATAATTGTTTTATTAAATTCCTTAAACTCCAAAAATTTGGAAGTAAGAATTACGAGCGAAAAAAGTGAGAAAATCCGAGCTAAATCGAGAAAACTTGATGAAGGTGCGATGCTATGTAATACCTTGTGGTCAGACAGATGCTGCTCATCACAAAAACATTTCTTGCCTTTTTGTGTACTTCTAAATGTCGGAATTGATACAAACTTTCCACACAAAAAAGTTTTTTTTTTGGCTTTATTCAAAGAGAAATTTCACTTTCCGGGGAAAAAAGTTTTATTTTAGCAACGCTTAACGCAACCATTTACCATGTAAGGTTAAACTAAGGTATATGAGCTGATAACCTAGATTGAGTGAACCAATCAGATCACGCAAAATGCATTATCCGAGGTTGACAATTTAATAATAATCAATTTGCCCAACGTGGTGGCAGTTTACATTGTAAATCTTTCATATTGGACATCCATGTTATGGTTAATTGACACCTTTTAAAACAAGGTATCCTCTGACCAGTATCGCGTGACCATATCGCAGGCAGGCAGGCGGCCTGCGCAGGCTCAAGTTTAGCGCTCATAGTCAACTGCTGACCAGGTACTGAGCTTTGATTGGACTGCATGCTCAAGCCAGGTTAACTTATTGTAAGAATAAATAACCTAGGAGCTCTGCTTTAGGCTCGGCTAAATCTATATACATGTATTAACCCCTCTCAGACTGGACTCCTATCAGGAACCGTGGTTTAGGCAGGTCTTTGCTAAGGCTTTTCCTCTCTTGCTTCAGAGAGTAGTTCTACAGAGAGTTTTGCCACAGCTGTGTGCAGAATTCAGCAACCATCACATGATTCCATTTGTGCTGCCTAATGTACTTCTAATCGCTGAAGACTGCACTACACCAGAGTTTATCGAGCTAATTCTCCCGGAGCTGAAGCCAGTTTTTAAGGTGCAAGAACCTATCCAGGTTGTAATCATCTTCCTTCAAAAGATGGACATACTTTTGGCCAAAACACCGAAAGATGATGTGAGAGACCACGTGCTACCCATGGTATGTAAAGCACTGGAAACTCCATCTGAGCAACTTCAGGTGAGATTTGATTTCATTTTACTTTTTCTTTTTACTAGTGAAGCATTCTTATTTCTTCCCCTAATTTTCCAAATTTAGGTCCCCTTTAGTGGTACTTCCTTTAGTTCATTCAGCTTTGCTAAAACTGAGAAATTTGATTCTACCCTTAAGAGGGCAGCACGAAGCATGTCAATGGAGGAAGATTAGGGACTGTAAATTAATAGATGAATTCTCATTTTATCATTAAGAAGAAGGAGGAGAAGAGGAACGTTGTGTATTAAGGGGCACATACATGTATCTACTGCTTGGTGTAAAATTATCTCATATGGCCATCATAGATGGAGCAAGGTACAAGCTACATGTACAGTGTACATGCTGACTATGAGTGAAGGAGGAAGACCCAAGTACCTGGAAGAAAACCCTTGCATGGAGCAGCAGATACAGTGCATGTATTGAGGGTCATTTTGTTCCTTAGGTTAAATTGCAACCAAACTATCGGTAGGTCATTTTGTTTCAACCTATAGGTCGAATTGTTGCAACCTAGATCAAGTTGTTTCAACCTACAACACTAGACATATTTAGTCGGAACACTTAGCGAATGGTCCAGAATCATTGTGTCACAAGATTGTAGCTTATACCACATCCCCCTCCCCTCAATTCAGTGTTGTGTAACAATTTCTCGGGCGACTGCTAGTAGTTGTGAAAATCAACATTGGAGGAGGGGGGAAATGGTGATGGGTGTTCCAACAAATGTGATGGGTGTTGTATTTGCTTCAAGGAAATCGGCAAATCTGTAGAGGGTGTAGATCAGAAGTCAAGTCTCTTTCGAAAAGAAGTAAACTTGTGACTAAGATAACC
Source organism: Montipora capricornis (assembly GCF_036669925.1). Classification (NCBI taxonomy): domain Eukaryota; kingdom Metazoa; phylum Cnidaria; class Anthozoa; order Scleractinia; family Acroporidae; genus Montipora; species Montipora capricornis. The sequence goes on along the minus strand of NC_090890.1, from coordinate 27,670,436 downwards.
GGATTGTCTGTTCGCATGCTTTGTATTCAAAAAGGTGGGTAGTTGGTCTGAACATGATGATAATCAAGCAATATGTGTTGGAGAGTTTTCAGGCCAAATAATTATAAATAGTATTAAATACTATGTGGTGTATAAGGGGACATCTTCAATACGCTCTGTACCGCATTTCCATGTAAAGTAGTTGATACAGTGTAATTTGATTAACGTAGCGTACACATGACATCGGGGGCTTTAATTATTATCGAGACAAGAATCGAGCAGGCGATCTTCCTTGCACTGGTACTGATGTTGGCATTTGAAGGCGCGCCAGCGGTTAGCGATGGGATTAACGCTAGGGAAGTGGGGTCGCTGACGTCTCGTGAGGTTTGGTGTGTATTTAATAATATACCAAGTCGTGCCGATGTTGAGCTTGTACCAACTGGAGAAGAATTTACAGGGTGATTAAATTAAAATTGACTTAATGTAGGCAATTTGAGAAGTGATTGTCAACGATTCATCGTGCGATTCACAAGACATGCTTTAGCTCGATATGTATGGGGGAAAGAGTTTCCAAGCATTAGAGCCATCCTATCCTGAGGTTGTACTCTAAACTAGTTTGTAAATGTGAAATAAAAAATTCCCATAACATTTCCTACTATTGCGGCACGGTTCACTATGGTGAATCGTCTGTTTAAAGAAATGACCCGTTTATCTTTCACCTCACCGACAGTTCTCTATGGTGAACCGTTGAGATTCACGATCCCAAACTATTTCATCACAGACCAGTGATTGCAAAAGTCTAATTAAGTTTTCATATTTTCAATGTTATACCTTTCTTCCTTATAACAAGCATTGGAGGGGCAGAATTTGGAAAGCATTCATTGAGTTATTTCACCATTGTGCATACATAAATTAACGGAATTAATCATCGATGAGGGTAAACTGTCGTATGGTCAACAGTCGGGTATGGACACGTTTTGCACTTTAACAGGGAAGATACAGACTCGTCGTTTTCCATTAATAACAGGTGTCGTTTTCATTAGCTTTATATATTTAGGGTTCAAGTTTGAGTTTTTCAAAATCGGAGCAGCAACCATTGCCTATGAACTGCTCTTTTGCTACAACTAATTCAGTCACTCCTATTGCAGAAAGAAACGTGTTCTGGGACTGTAATATATTTGCGTAGCTATTCTGACTCCTTGTTGTTTATTTCAATCAACGCTAAGCACTGCACTTGATAACCATGTCAGTCCGTTTGGGAATAAGGCTTATTCAAGTGTTCAGAGGACAAAAATGTACTTATCACACGAGTTTGGAACTGTTGGAATATTGCACGGCGTATATTGCATTGCACGACTTCCTACCCACTCAGATCATTACTCAGATAATACTTCACATATTTAGTTGGACCACTAAGGGAATGGTCCAGAATCATCGTGTTACAAGATCGTAGCTTATACCACATCCCCCCTCCCCCTCCCCCTCCCAATTCAATGTTTTGTGAGAAATTTTTGGGCGACTGCTAGTAGTTGTGGAAATCAACATTGGAGGAGGGAGGAAACGGGGATAGGTGTTCCAACAAATGTGACGAGTAGTGTAGGTCTGTTTGGGGCAGGTACAAAACATGTCACAGGTCATTGTTTTACCAAAACATAAAAAACCCTAACCGTCAACAAATGCTAACATTAGGCCTAAAAACTTTTGTTACGCTTAATTAGGCTTCAGGTTAGCTTTAATGAATGTTTAGGATACTATCTGTATTGGTAAAACAATGACCTGTGACCTGTGTTCAGCACCTGCCCCAAATTGACCTACAGAAGGTTGAAACAACTTGATCTAGGTTGATATAGGTTGACCTAAGTTAAAGCAAAATTACCTAGTTTGGTTGCAAATTAACCTAAGGAAGAAAATGACCCGCAACATATGTCCAGAAATATACATAATAAGATGCATGACAATTCTGAGAGGGCCCCCAAAATGTTCACCTGGTTTTCTTCACAACTTTGAATAACATCACTTAAAGTTACATCTTGGAATACAGTCAGTTACGTCACAAAGTGTGCCCTAAACTCCTAAACTCCTGCAGGAAAGATAAACAGCTGTATTTACCCTCATCAAAAAAGTAATGCTAAGGCATACACTTACCTTATTTCTAGAAACAGGTAGCAAATGCTTAGACTTAGACTTAATTTAAGGAGGCTCGGAAGGGTTTCAACACTTGTATGACACTCTCTTTGGATCGAATGACGCTACAACTCCGTATCAGGTAACAGCAATGTTATGGCACCATATGAAACACCGATTATTTCCAAACAAGATGTGATCATTATTGTGGTGTAATAAGTTACCCTAGCAAAGGGAATGCAGCAAAAACCCCCTTTATTTTGGATTTAGTTGCTCATATCTGAAAAACGAATTTGGTGACCGCCCTTTTTATTGTCAAAAAGTGATTAGAAGGCCATGATGAAACATTCGGCAAAGTTTAAAAAATTCTGGCTAGCGGATTCAGAGCCACCTTAAAAAATCACAGAATTAAGGTGGCTCTGAATCCGTGAGACGGAATTTTTTAAAACTTCGCAGAACGTTTCATCTTGCCCTTCTGATTACTTGTCAGAAATAGAAAAATGGGGGTCACCGAGCTTGTTTTTGAGATATAAGCAGCTGAAGACAAACTAAAGGGTGTCTTTACAAGTCTTGCCTGTTGCCACGGTGACGTATTACGTCACAATAATGACTGTATCTTGTTTGGCAGTAATTCGTGTTTCATTTGGTACCATAATATTGCTAATACATGATACAACCTTGTGGTGCCGATCTTTCTGATACGAGCGTCACTTGGAAGCGTTGAAATTGGTTTGAGCCACCTCAAGGTCTCGGTAAAGCTCGCTCAAATGTTTTGTTTTTGCAAATCCTGAATTGGTGGGCTGTGAAGTATATTTTCCCGAAAAAAAATTGTGAAAAATTAATTTTTAAAACCTCTAAAATGGCTTTTCTTTGTTTCCCGCCATAATCTGCGCGCTAAAAGTGATTGACGTATCATTTCAAGCATGCGTGAAAGGATTACGTCTCAATTGACAGCCTTGACGCGCGACCTGCTACCTTAGCACGTGTCCAAACGCTGATTGGCTCAGTAATTGGCTTTCAAGTAGGGGGCGAAGTTATTCAGCAGACCGTGAACTGCTCGCGAAATCTTGGATTTTCTAGGGGTTTATTTTTGACGCCAAAACTACAACTTCTCGGACCTCCTGTCCCGACGGGTTTTAATCTTTTAAGATATCGCTTCCAAATTTTCATAACCAATGGGTGATTGAACTACCCAAATACCGTGTGTGGAATTTTTCGCTTGTCTTCGGAGACTGATTTTATGGCACTTTTTCTGTCCACAAGTATGAGATGAGAGTTTCGACTTTGGTGCGTGATATTTTCTTCAATTCTTGAAATATCAAAAATTCCTCACACGGTATTGGAGTGCCTTCATCTGTGACTAAAATGCAATAAAGTGCGGTTATTTTCGCAATAAAGTGAAGGGGCAGGAGCCTCAGCAGCAGACTCGGTCGTTCTGAGATTGAGGCCTCAAAACTAAGAGGCAATATGAAATACCAAAAAAATTAAACTTTATTAAAATAATTCAATCTAGTAGCTTTAATATGATATATAGTTTGACCCTATACGAAAAATAGCGGCGCGACAATTTCACTTTTCCACGGACACCTCATTTTCCTTTACCGAGACCTTAAGGCGTGTCAAATTATGTTCATTTCTGGATGCAAGTGTAGAGCAGGGATAGAGCCAGCCCACCTGCAATGCATGACTGTAAGGGCACAACCACTTTATTAGCCTTGTCTTCATCATGCATTTGTTCCCAAGTGGAAAGATCTGAATAGACCATTTTACAGTTATAGCTAAGTTACCTGGCCTAAGAATGGAAGCGAGTCTGCCAGTGACCCTGATACAAACCTTAGTGTTTTTGTAACGTTAATATGGACTAATTAGAATTGCAACAACACAGTTTACATGATAAAAGCAGTGGCGGCTGTATCAATGCATTGCAAGGTCACCGGCAGCCTCGCAGCCATTTATGGGCTAGGTCGCTGAGCAAACAACTGTAAAATGGCCTATTAGACATAGTTCAATGTTACTCTGGTTAGACGAAAATTTGAATGTAGCATAAAATTTTTCAGTAGTAGAAAAACGTTACCTCAGGCTCATTTACTGTGAGCTTGAAATTTAAAAAAACAGCAAAATTTCACAGGCAAATTTCTGTGTCAAAAATTTCAGTCAAACTGGTATGTCTAGTGTGCCAAGTTTGGGCTTTTCATTTTAATCGTAAACCTAAAAATGATTGAAGAAAGTGTTGACAATTTGTTTAATTCGATTAATTTAACCCAATCAACCAACCAACCCCTGGCACACTAGACACATTAGTTTGACTGAAAACTTTGCCTTTTTTTTCCTGTTTTACAATAGGTACAGAATTGAATTGTAACTTTTTGAGCTACAGCACATTCAAATTTCGTCTAACCAGAGTAGCATCGAAGTAAATCTGATTGTCAACCTGGCCCGGGTTGCTCGAAGCATGGTTAGCGCTAACCAGCGTTAAAGACCATGATTGGATTAGTGAAAGAAAAGAAAGCATTTGTATAAAAATGGAGTTCAATTCCCGAAGGATTCCTTTGGTACACCATCATAGCCGCCATTTCTTTGTTTTGGAACACCAACATGCCTGGCCGCCGTGACGTCATGTGAAAACGCTCTATTGCTGGTTTTCACTCACGTGATCAACAGCCATGTTTTTCAACGAAAACAAAAGGAAGCGTTTGCATAATAATAGAGTTAAATTCCCGGAGGATTTGGTCGGGGCACCAACATGGCCGCCTTTTCTTTGTTTAGGGGCACCAACATGGCGGTCGTGACGTCATGTGAAAACCGAGAATAGGTTAATCAACGGTTAGCGCTAACCATGCTTCGAGCAACTGGCCCCCTGGTTTTAATGTGAAAGTTATGTACAACTTTCATAACTCTTTCAGCAACTAAATCACTTTCTTTACTTTGAAAATTTCACTGTTTCTTCTTTTTTTTTCCCGTAAAGGAAATGGTGTTAAGCATCATTCCATCATTTTCAAACATGATTGACTATTCGGCCATGAAGAACTCTGTCATTCCACGCATCAAGAACCTTTGCCTTCAGACCACTTCTTTGACTGTAAGCTACTTCCCATGTCTCTTTCTTGTGCTAATGAAGGGCAAGTTACACGTACAGTATCATGAGGAGATCTATATGGGTTTATACCTATTACCGTGATGAATCTTGTACAGATTGCCCACAAAGATTGTATCTGAGTTGCAAAATAAATTTGCGATATAGTACCTGTAGCGTAATTTTACTTAAATTACAGCATCGTTATTCTGTAATTCATTAATTTATTTGTAGGCTGTTGCCTCATAAATATTGCTGACTTTTACAGTTATCCCCTATAAAATATTATATAATTGGGAATCATAAACAGTGATAACTACATTAATTTGAGTTGGCATTGATTCCACTGTCAAAATCAAACCTTCTGGAGTGGAGAGCACCCGCAGCATGAACTCGTCTTTTCAACAGTTATTTACTACATATCGAGTAATGATGAACCCACGACCCAAATGCATCAACGCGTTCTAAATCTAGTTTGTCAGTTACAATAAACCATTTTACAGTTTGCTCAGTGACGTAGCCTATGAATGGCTTCGAGGCTGCCAGTGACCTTGTCTTGATACAGACCTCACTGCTTTTATCATGTAAATTGTGTGGTTGTAATGTTAATTAATTTTTATTTAACATGAGAAAAGCACAAAGGTTTGTATCAAAACAGGGTCACTGGAAGCCTCGTTGAACGCATTTATGAAAATATAACTTCGGTATTGAATTCAGTCAGTTTCCCGGCGCGGCATAGCAACTCCACAAGATCAGTGACATTATTGATGTTTCATATTCGCTGCTAAACACTTTTCATTTGTTAAATGAGAGCATTACGTAAAACTCTTTTTAAAAACATCGCGCAAAAAATACTAACAAAATAACGACTTCGAGAATTAAATAAAGCGTGAGCTCAAAGATAAGTATCTAACAACACTGTACTGTAAACTTTGCTTGTAGATTCGTGTTAATGCACTGGTTTGCCTGGGTAAGATGTTAGAACACTTGGACAAGTACGTTGTGCTGGATGACATCATTCCCTTGATGCATCAGGTCCCATCCAGGGAACCTCCTACGCTAATGGCCATCTTGGGTGAGCTTTGCCGATTGATTATTCTTTGGGAGTTGATTCACACATTAAAGTTTTATATTCAGCCTTCCTCCACACAAATGAAAAGCAAGGAACCCTTGTCAGACAGCCTGAGGTTAAGTTGTAATGCTAGAAATCCCAGGAAATCCATTTGAGCCTTAGCTCTAATCATGGAAATGCGCCACTTGTGGAAAGAAGAATCTCTGACGAGGGTGGCTAAACCCAGTTAGCAGTAAGGCCAGATACGAGTTATTACTCTTTTTTTCTGATATTTATTCAGTGCAATTGTATAGGAATTGTGCTTGTCGTAATTCGATTTAAGCTTTTTTTTTTTTCAATTCCTCAGGGATTTTCAAGCAAACGATGTTACACAAAAAACTTGGTATGGATAAAGATTATTTGGCAACAAAAGCCATCCCGTTCCTTTTTCCTCTTGCTGTCGAGCCTGGTCTTAATCTTTCACAGGTATGAAATACCTACTAGGTATCCGTGTCTATTTTTTCTGCACCCACCCAGTTCTGTTGGCTCTTACTGATCGTGACATGTCTTCTCCCTAGTTTGGTCAGTACATGAAACTTATTAATGAGATGGTGCGACGTGTGGAAACTGAACATCGTACAAAACTTGAACAACTAAACAAGATGCAGGAGCAGACCAAGTCATCACTGAAGTTTGCTCAGGAGGTACAAGAAGCTAAAGCTATGGATGATTTGATGGGCAAAATTGACAAACTTATGACTGGTAGCCCTGAGGTGGACACTACAGGTGACTAATCCATCTTCAAATGGTTTTTGGAAACCCATCAGCGGTGAATGTTTAAGCAGTTTTCAATATATTTGATTTTTGTCGCCTTTTCTTTCAGCCAAGGACAAAAGTAGCGGTTCCTCACCAATAACGAGTTCTGAAGGTGCAACTAGCTCAGCAGAGGTAAGCCGATTTACATTTTGTTCTTACACTAGGCTGTCTATTCGTCTTCTTTTCGACGTCTATTCGTCGTCGTTTATTTATGTCTAGTCGTATTTTTGCGGTTATGAAATATTTGAACAGAAATTATATAATACGGGCAAGGTTGAAAAAAATTTTCATTGAATTTTTTTTACACGCGGTTACTTGTATCTCAAGAGCTTGTAATAGCGATGCGTCAATATGGTGACTGATTAGGCAAGTATACCCTTTTATTCTGAAATTCAAAGACCGGGACAGAAAAACTTTGAAACGGATAGTTCACTGGGCAGAGAACGTGTCTTGGTGGCTTTTAATTCAAAGTTAGAATGTTCTGGTCGTAGTAAGGGAGTGGTCAAAAAGTATTGGGGGGGGGGGGGGTGGGTGGGCTGGAGAAGAAATGGGGTGGGTCATCAGTTGTTGAACCCTTAAAAGATGGTGCACATCTACGCGTAATTCAACATTGATTGCAATTGCACCGTTGTCACCTTTGAAGAAAACAAGTGGATTGATGGACTACGTCCAGGCTAATTAACTTGCGTTCGCTACGCTAGGCCTTAGGATTTCCTTATAACTAATTAAACTTCAATGTGGCAGTGATTTGTTTCTCCTTCTTCCTGTTCCCAGTTCAACAAAATGTTTGGACTACCCGAAAAATCTTCACAGTCAAAAGGCGCATCTCTAAATGGCAATCTGTTAGGTGTAGACGAGTTTACATTGTTGCAGCCTTCCAAAGAGAATCGTGATGTACAAAAGGTGTGTTACACTTCCAACTTTTTTAATTTGTGATTTCTATTTTACCTTTGATGTCTCGATGTAACCGTACCCGTGACAAGCTTGAAAGTAATAAAAACCTTGAAACTAAACTTTGTAGGCATGCGAGGCAACTAGCGACCAGCTTATGACCGTGCGAGGGGCTTTCCGAGCTCCAGAAACTTGAAGAGCATCTTACAAAAATTCTTTAGTTTGTTCGGTTACTGCTGTTGACGACAATTTGATTTGCTGTGCCCTGAGGTCAGAGCACGTAGAGAGATTTTACGTCCAGATTTTTACATGTACAATTTAAAATCGCGCTGAAAAAAAAAAGTCAGTCGTATTGGATGGTAAATCCCGTGAAGTTAGCAACACAGGTGGGCAGCAATCTCCTCAGCGGCAAACGGGTCGCCATTGCAAGAAGGTCACAGCCTTCCTCCAAGCACCTGTCAACACAGCACTGAACATCAGTGCTTTAAAATAAACGCTTAACCCAAATTTGCAAGCCAGCAAACCAAGGAAATCGTAAAAGCACATCCCGGTGCCCATCCAACATTTTACAATGACTGCAAAATTCTCGCTCGCTGTTTGGCTAATTTTTATTGTCAATAAAGCGGAGACACATGAATTTATAATTTATGCGATAATGACGCGATATTGCTCGCGTCAGATTGAAGTTTCTCTCATTTTTGTCTCACGTTCTTCTCGTGTTTTGACATAATTTTGACCACTCTGCCTTATTGTAAAAAACAAATTGATGTCAGTTTTTCATGCGTCTGACCTGTTATTGATCATGAATTTCGTCATAACATTGTCAAAGTAGCTGTGGATCCACGAGGCGAACGGCTACTTTGACAATGTTATGACGAAATCATGATTCATGATCAATAACAGGACAGACGCATGAAAAACTGACATCTATTTGTTAAGTTTTTAATCCCTCACCAACTTGATGAAACCGCTGCATTGACTTTGGTTTCAACTCTGCAAAATCATATTTAGCCTCGAGTGAATAAAATGTATACATTTGAAATGCGGGTCAGGTTAGGGTTAGGGTTCATCTATGCTGAACCCGCACTTCAAATAGATTCTTTTATTTCATTGATCGATTCCTTTCGCGGGAACACATGAGCCCAAACAAATTGACCGGCTCCCAACTGAGGGTCTTCATAACACCGTTGGTAGAGCATTGCACGGGCAATGCACACAGGTCGAGGGTTGTCCAATACATTAGGTGCAAACCTGGACATATCTCTACATTTGCAGCTAAAATACATAGCATATACAGATACACTCTAAATACATAATATTTAAAGATATATTCATTAAAAAGACAGGCCGCTGTACCAAATGCGGCCCTGGATTCTCTTTTAAAACCAGTAAACTCATAGGTACGGATAAAATCAGGTAGCGCATTCCACAACTTAGCTGATACGTAAGAAAAAAAAACTAAGACCATAGTATCTGAGGGTTGTCCAATACACCGACATAATGAGATTCATAGCACTTCACAATAGACATCACAAAGTGTCCCCCAACCTTAATCCTTAAAAAAGTAGTAACAGTTTTGCGAGACATAAAGTGCAGGACACTTTGTGACACTTTGTGATGTCTATTGTGACGTACCAGGAATCTCATTACAATCTTATTATGTCGGTGTATTGGACATGTATGGAGGCACAGGTCATGGGTTCGAATTCCGTTGAGGTCACCTAAATTTTTCAGGTGTCTGTAAGAGAATTGCTTAGATAGTCCATATAAGTGCGAGGTTCACTTCTCCCTTTCATAACGACATTCACCCTGCTCGCAGAGCCTTTCTTTTGCTTGCTCGATTTTTGCGTTTTCGAGAAAGACTCTGCATGAATCGAGTAAGATCTTTACTAAGCGTGCGCTGCATGTTGCCAGGATACAGTTTCGAACCCAGCATTTCAAGCCGAGCCTTTCACAAGAATTAATCTGATCATTTATCAGGTTAGCGAGAGGAGAAACCGTCAATAACATCGGATGTGAAGGAACGTGAACGAAAGTTCATTTGTCCGCTTGGATAACTCTTTCATTAACAGAATCGCCAGCTGATAAATTAAGGATTTGCTGTGTCCGGTAGGAAGAGAGACGAACGTATCTGAGCCGGAAAGCCTTTAAGACAGTTGACTACTGTATTGACAGTTATATTAAAAGAAGAATCTCGTCGAGAATAACTGGTGCTTGGCTTCGAGCAGATCTCGCCGTTATCTTGATTTTTCAAGGCACAGCGGGCTCAATTATAACCATTGGTTTTATCACTAAACGTATCCTCACACTGGAAAAACCAGTTTGACGAGAGAAAACAAGATTGAGTAGTCCAGAAGTTCGGGTTGCAGCGGTTTCAAAGAGTTGACGTGATTCAGGCAGAGCCTTCGTTTCTCCTCCTCAGTAAAAAGAGGCTCTGGTTGCAGGGTGACCACCTTGTGAGCAGAGCCTCCTTTTGTCTTTTTCTTTACTGAGGAGTAGAAAAGGAGGCTCTGGCCGAATCGCGTCAACTCGTTGAAGCCGCCGCAGCCCGAACCTCTGGACTAGTCAATCTTGTTTTCTCTCGTCAAACCGGTTTTTCCAGTGCGAGCGTCCGTTTAGAGACAAAACCGATGGTTATAATTGAGCCCGCAGTACAATGAAAAACCAAGATGGCGGCGAGATCTGGCATATTAGGCTTGCGTTCGAGACTGTATCCTGGCAACATGCAGCGCATATTCAATAAAGATCTTACTCGATTCATGCAGAGTCTTTCTCGCGAACGCCAAAATCGAGCAAGCAAAAGAAGGCTCTGCTAGCACGGTGCAGGGTGACCGGCATTAAGCCTCCTCTAAGAATAACTTTATTTTTTTCTCAGCCCCCCGCACCAAAGACCCTACAGCCAAGCTCATCGTTCCCTTCATCCTCTGGTTGCCAAGCTCCTTCTTCCTTTTCTTTGTCTGGTACCTCAAGTTTTGGCTCCTCCATGGGTATGACCTCCTCACCCAGCTATGGAATGGTAGGATTGAACTCTGGAAATACAGGAATCGGAACTGGAATGACTGGGCAGGCAGGAATGCCGAGAATGAATTCCGGTTTCACGGGATTGTCGATGGCTGGTATGAACTCCAGCGGCATGACAGGAGCATCAAGTTTACATTCGGGATCATTTGGAATGAGTTCAGCTAATTCCACATCAAGGTTTTCAGCCACAGTAAGCTCTGGTGGTAGTCAAGCAAAAACCACAAATGGGTCGACGGCGCTTGACTCGTTATTTGCCCCAGAATTAGAACATTTGCAAGGTAAAAACAAACCATCAATGAACGCCATGCAAACTCATCAAGGCGCAGTCAATCCAGGTAAGTCATCCTTGGGTCTTGCAAAGGGTGGAGTGGGTAGACTACGAGCAGTCCCTGTTTCACTTAGTCCTATCCAACGCAGGATATTAGACCGAAAACAAACGCGGGAATTTAAAAACGCGCGCTTTTCTCGCGTCCATACTTCAAGCGGCCATTTTTCCTTCGTTTACCTTTGTATCGTATGGCTTTCGTATCGCAGTCGTTTAAGCGAAAACGAGTTTCGTTTGCCTGTCCAAAGGGCAGGTTGGAAGGGTTGCATTTTCGGCTTAGTGCCAGTTCTAATGGAAGATTGAGTAAAAACGTTTTGCAGCGCCAACAATACAGTTAGAGTTTCCTCATGTGGCAAGCCGTTAAATGCCGGAGAAAATTAACGAAAATGTTAAGGGAGCTGGAATTATTCTTTCCGTTGTTTTCTTCGTAGTAGCGTGTTGCCTATGTAGCAATTGTTTTGAGGGGGCCATGCTGGCGATGAGGCCGTTGGTAAGCAGAGACCCCCTTTTTGTGGCTACTACTCGTTGAGAGTAGGCACTAATGTTTTCACTTTCTAAGAGTGAGTGTAAGTAGGCCTAATCTTCGGATAATGTTCGGAATCGCACGGTCGGCTTCGATCGACACCGATGCTTGCTCTTTGCATACCATATTGTTTACCTGAGAGATTGTAGAAGAGTTATCGTTCAAATAATTAAAGGAAGGATGTGCAATTTTCATTCTACCTAACAGTAGTAGTCGTCACATGGAGTCCTCGTCTACCTATCTTTTGTTTGTGCTTTAACGAAATTTAAAATTGTTTCTTTTAACTACTTAAGGTGTCATGGGACAAAGACCCTTGCCCCCACAGCATTACGGCGGGGGCATGATGACGACTTCATCCGGGATGTTTCCAATGCAGCAACAGCCGCTAATTGGTGGACTGGGCAGCCAGCCATTTCAGTATCAGGCTCCCACGAGTCAACCGTCCACAAACAGTAGAAATGAGCTCCAAGATCTTTTTGGTTAAAAAATTTAGGGTTTGCCCTGGAAATACTTCATGATAAAGAAACGTCTGCACGATACAAGGAAAACAAAGATTCCCTGCTCTTCTGGCTGCTTTGTGTAGCTGAGTTCTTCACGAAACTTGCAAATTCATTAATACGGTTACTCGTGCCTGCAAAGAGCCTGTCACTCACTTGACTGGCGGCAAAAATTTTTTTCTTTTCAACCGAATACAATATGACAGCCGTTCTTTCAACATGGTTGCCGTAACGTCGTGTACATACGCTCTATTGCAACACTGCCTTGAATTTGCATCCTTTCTTATAATTTGTCCGTGCCATGGTGCAGTGTAAGGTACGGACATAATAGGGAGCTTATGAAGGACGACGGCTACGAGGACACCACAAAACAATAGGTTTAGCGAGAAAAGACAAAAGCTCTGCACGTCGTGCACGTGCGTTTTACATTTGTATACATTTTTATGCCGTTCTCTCCCTGACAACGACGTTAATGGGCCAGTTTCGTATTCTGACAGCTGGATTGGATCTAGCATGAAATGGAGGCTAATGCGGGCAAATTAATTTGCATTTGAAAAGATTAGCCTCCATTTCGTGCTAGATCCAGTCCAGCCGTGAGAATTCGAAAATGGTCTATTGACCAAATTTGAAGTCATGTGGAGGAGGTGAGAACCAGACGACAAAGTTTTAATTCGCTCATATTCAAGGAATTTTTGATGCACATATTTGAAGTAATCGCAAAATTATTACAATAACGGGAAATGGTGTTTTTAGGCAACTTTCCGGAAGCCGTCGTCGTCGTCCATTGTTAAGTTCCCTTATGTCGTGACAATACGACTCGCCTTGAAAAGAAATTGATATTTCATTGTTTGAACATTATTCTCAAGGTTGTTTTAGGGTATTTATTCAAGATTTAAAAGGAAGAAATGATAAAAGATACTCGATCGATAACAAGTTGTCACAGGTTGAAATCCTTCCTTGCATGTGTTTCTCAGGTAGCTCTTTTAAAGCGACGGTCATAAAAACGACGACATTAGTGGAAAATGTTTCTTCAAGGCCTAATAATTTTGCTTACGAGAGAGAAGACCCCAATATAATACTGTCTGTTCCAGGCTCTCAGATAGTCTGGAATGTGCATCGCAAAAACTGCGCGCGAAAAACGCTGGGAGCTGGAGTCCAGGCAACGCTTCGCGCCTCCGTTCATTAAGGCCCAGTAAACGGGCAACATTTTTCGTGCAACTTGTCGCACAACAATGTTGCGTTGCAAGTTGAGATGGTTTGTTGCGCGTATTACCACCTTCTTGCGCAAATTTTCTTGTTGCAAAAAGTAAAAGCCACGTCTACTTTTTGCAACATAAAAATTTGTTGCGCAAGAAGGTGGTAATACGCGCAACAAACCAGCTCAACTTGCAACGCAACATTGTTGCGCGACAAGTTGCACGAAAAATGTTGCCCGTTTACTGGGCCTTAATGAACGGAGGCGCGAAGCGCTGCCTCGATTCCAGCTCCCAGCGTTTTTCCAGCGTTTTTCGCGCGCAGTTTTTGCGATGCACATTCCCGACGTCGTGCAACATTGTTGCGCGACAAGTTGCACGAAAAATGTTGCCCGTATTACTGGGCCTTTACGAGGAAACACTTTTCCCAACTAGCCTGCAGTATGATGTGTATTGCCGTCTCAACCAGGTGATCTGGTGACGTAATTCGGAAGACTGGGGAGAAAAATTTTAACGCCGTATCCCACAACCGCGCGCGGCCTTTTTTTTAATTCAACATGGCAGAGGCGAGGTTAGATCTCGTCGGATCTACTTGAATGTTCATTCAGTAACAGGAAATGTGGTAGACACGGAATGATCTGTTGAGTTTTTGCGATGGAAGGTACTGCAAGGAGTTTGGAAACAACACCGTAAGGCCGCGCGCGGTTGTGGGATACGGCGTTAAAATTTTTCTTCCGAGTCCTCCAAATTACGTCACCAGATCACCTGGAAAATTCCATAAGTTATGGTACTACATATTAAAAATCAAAAAATCTAAGGTTTTTGCTGCTAAACGCTGACGAGATGTCATGAAATGTTGTCCTTCATAGCAAACAGTACACTTGGGATGGGCAGAAACGTGCTATTGAATCCACAGGTTTAACGCATACCCGTTTTCGTGTGAGGAGTCGACATCGTCGCCATAGTCATATTTCTTGTTGTCATCGCCATCTTTGAAGGAAGGACTGTTTGCTGTTATTCCAATCCCGTGATCTCCTGATCCGCAAGCATCTCCTCCTCCACCAATCATC
>NC_090890.1:27610873-27648373 GCF_036669925.1 Montipora capricornis | reverse complement strand
TAATATCGTCTGATGTTGTGTTTGGCCTTGTGCAATGCCCTCCAATTTCCTTTACGACAATAATTATGTCTCCCGCAGAAAAAGCTCGTCATGACATTACTCCGACATCCTTTATGCCGCTGTCTGAAACATTGTTCGAGGGTTTCTTTATTCTCCGCAGAAGCGGCGAATTCCTTGAGTCTATGCTTCGGTCTATTCTTGCTTCGCAAATAGTGATAATGAGACACCAGTCTCCGAACGGGATGTCTCACTTGATTTATGTACGTGTGAGCTTGCGGTAAGTTCAGTCTGCTCCTAAAGTAAAAGTGAGCCACAAATGCCATGCGCGGGTATTTGACGAGTTTCTTATTGGCTTTCCTGATGATAAGTCCCGGATATGGGCCTGATTCGCCTTTATCGTACCAGTCCTCTGTCGTTCCTTGCGGCAATAAAAAGAAGTTTAGTGATGCATTACATACGAAGTCCAGGTTGCTCGAAGCATGGTTAGCGCCCACCAGCGTTCCATACCATGGAAACAACCTATAGCTTTGTTAACCAACGGTTAGCGCTAACCAGGCTTCCAGCGACTGGCCCTAATGATTTTAATGGAGAATACGGCTATAAAATGTCTCTTGTGATTGGTAAAGAACCTTCACATTGGTTTTGGCACTTACAACCGGAAGTCACGGTAGCGTTTCTAACCCATCAGCAGTATCTTTAGAGTTTCGCTTCAATTTTGATCTTGGACGCGGTATCGAGGATGTGCATATAAAAGCCTGCGCAATAATGAAAAGATACAGTTCATGTGCGAGCTCCTTCAAATGACATCGGCACGCAACAACCACACGTCAACACAAATGCACGCACAAGAAAACGACCAAAGCATAAGCAATTTGATTGGTTCGTTGGGTCCTTCGTGCCGTTGTCATGATGACATCTACCCGTCAATGTTCATATTTAACCACTGCGGGAGCATTCATGTCTTGTGTCATAAATGTGTTTCGTTTGTGCCCCGTATGATTTTTATGATCTAAATGATGAATTTCATATTTGACCTCCAGTTGCAATCGCCGGCTTACAGTAAAGCCACACCGAAGCCCGAAAGCAATGATAAAGGGAAGCATGTTGTAGCACTGACTTGACGTAAATACTGTATATTTAAGTACCTAAACTGCGATCGGGCTTGCTTTTTTTTTTTTGGGGGGGGGGGAGGGGGGGGGTTCGCTTACATCAAGATCTAGCGTGAAGCCCCTCCCTAACACTCCCCACCCTGCAAACAGTACCTCTTCTGTAGCTCCCTCCTTTTCATTTATTAAGCAGGTTAATTGATGAATTACTGGAATTATTGTGATACAAGGAAAATTCGAGTTAGAGAGTGGTGTTTGTGAGCGGACAGGAGAGTGAATTTAGCGTTGAGGACTGATTAGCTCAGGTTACTTGCTTCGATACTCAAGAGGCAATTAGCTTTCGTCAGATTACGTTTAATGTTTTGATCAAATTTTTGAGCTTGTTAGCTTAGTAGTTAGCAGGAAAAAAGTAGCTACATAACCGTAACACTTTCGGACTAGGTAATCTCACCTATCTTGTAGTCAAAGTTCATGACGGAACTCGAATTCATTATTATCGATTCGGTTGTAGAACTTCCGGTCTTGAAGATTCGATTATACAGTAAAACTTTGGGATCCAGTTCCTCACAACTAACTCTATCGAACTTCAAAATTCCATTCGTTGCCTGTGTCGTTCCCATTCTCCTCTCCCATTTTTCTTGTGATGTGAAGTTTGTCACATGCTGTGGCGGTGTCTCGGCGATATTACAGTGGTCAAAGTCTACGCATGCACCCACCCTGCGAGAATAATTGTAATAAGCTAGTTTTTATTGCTGTTGTTTTTTGAGCTCGTCTCAGTAATTTGTGTCGCTTTGCAGACCCATGTTTTCGGGCTCACGCCAGATTTCATCAAATACAAGTCTATTTTTCACCATTTTAGAGAAAGTTATGGCCTGGATTTTTTAACCCAACAAAGAGCCACAGGTTGCCACTTAGCATGCTTCGAGCAACTCGGTTCAGGCTCTTAAGATAGCCATAAAAGGGGTAGGGAGTCAGGGACTGTTTTCGACTCATCGTCGTCTTAATTAACTACGTGCTCACACGCAAATCACTTGAATCGCTCTGTGTTTGTTTGTTTGTTAGTTTGTTTGTGAGATCAAGTCATTTAAACAAACCTTAGAATATTTTCTTCGTCTCCAGACTCCTTAGAACCAATTTCCCTTGAAAACAAGGCGCTATTTTTAAAACTCCCGATTCTCGTTGTTTTTGCAGAATCATTCGTTGGAGAGATCGTTCGATTTGCGCGCAAAGAAATGTTTGTCCTTTTAGTTCTAAAAACAGGCTCCGTTGTGTTATTTTTCTGTTTACCCAGAATAGGTCTGTAGATCATTATATCAGCCCGGTCACCTGACCCAAAGTCATTGCTGTTAACGTCGTCTCTCTTAACTTTAAGTGCCTTGCGAGTTGTTAAGCTGCTGTCAAGAGACTTTCTCCCAATGTCTCTTAACACATGACTCAAGTTAAAGGTCTCGAGATGATGAAGAGAACTTTGACGCAAAAGCAGCCACAGCATTGCGAGATCAGCTTCTCTCTGGTTATCCAACGCCTCTTCCGAATTATTTCTTTGTGTATTTAAGTCGATATTATTCGCTAATTCAAAGAGCTTTTTCTTAAGGTTAAACGTTCCTTCTGAAGATATCTGCAGCTCTGAATTGTTGTTACTCAATCTCGGAACAATGATTTGATTGTTTCCATGGTTTTTAGCAATGTTATCACGCATGCGCAGTTTATCGTGGCCATTTTCCTTCAGAAATTTCACCAGCAGCGCAGTATTCTCTGATCCAGGATCATGTATATCTATGTCCGCAAGATTTTGGCCTTTTTTGGTGATTTTTTCTAATACCCTTGAGAGATTAAAAGGCTCCGTAAATTCTTTAGATCTGTTGTATTGTCCAGTTGAGTGATTTCCATCAACAGTACTGTTTAAAAGTTTGCTCACAAGTGCACCAAGCAAACTATGTCCTAGGTGACTCCTTCTTTCTCGTGTATTATCTGTTTTCGTATGCGCAACAGTTAAATTAGCACTTTTTTCTCCTTCTGGCTTTGCGGTCTCCTCAATCACAGTCGTTCGACTACCAATAGCTATCCCTGCTTTGTGTTGTGGCTTTTTGTTCTCAGTAAAATTATGAAGAAGATCTACTAGTTGTCTTTCCTTAGCTGTGACGTTCAAAAACTTCACAAAGAAAGGCGGAAGTGTAGTTTTCGCTGCTTTCGTCGCTGCATCTAGATCATTTCCTTTCGAATTATTGTGTTGCAAGTCTTTGCTTGTGGCATTTGTTATTCCTAACCTCCTTGCATGCTTCAGTTCCAAATCCTCTATTTTTTAGTCCATTCCCACTTCTATTCTTAATTTTTCTTTTGCATGTTGTTGAACCCGCTGGACCGATTCCCTCATTTCATCTTCCTCCTCGTCGGTGAAGTCTCCTCTTTCAACTCGCATCAGTTTTTTGTCCGAGTCTTTCGATCCAGATCCCCTGGACTCCTTTATCTTCGTTAGCAATCCATGCTGCTCTCTTCGAATCTCTTCTTTGTCAATACTTTTATCAACTCTCTCGACGCGAGTAAGTTTCCTATTGGCTTCCTCCTCGGAGATGTTAGCTTTTCGTAGAATTTCTTCAGCCACTTTTCCCACTATGTCTGAAGGTGGAAGAAGATGTCTTTCAGAGTCTACAGTTTCATTAACTCGAGTCTTGTTGTCCCTCTTGTCTGCTTCATTGTTTAAACTCGTTTTCAGTGAAGTTCTATTAAGCCCTGC
The DNA here is from genome assembly GCF_036669925.1 of Montipora capricornis. Taxonomy (NCBI): domain Eukaryota; kingdom Metazoa; phylum Cnidaria; class Anthozoa; order Scleractinia; family Acroporidae; genus Montipora; species Montipora capricornis. Next base: position 27,644,533 of record NC_090890.1, on the reverse strand, counting down.
AAAACGAAGTTTCTCTCCTCTTCCTCCAGAGACGTTTACTGTCTTCTGACGTCCATTTGCAGTAAAGGGTTCATTCTGTTTTCTGGTCGTGCCCTCGGGTTTAGCTTTGAAAATTTAAGGGTAATATTTCGTTAGAGCAACATAATTTGAAAAGGTTACTTTTTCAATTTGCGTCAACGACTCAAGGTTGTTACGCCAATAAAGACGAGTGATCGAAAAGCTTCCGTTCATAGCGTTTCGATACCTTCATCAAGCTATTTAGCCTTTTTCGCCCGGTTAACATGATAATAGGGACCTTTATGGATCTGTAACGGATAACACTAGATAGCATCCAATGGGACCCCTCGCGACATTTCCTTTCGTTTTACGCAATGTATATTCCACACCCTTACCGGACTGAGTACAGGAAAAGAAAATACAGTACTGTGGAAATAGTCATTCATTTTAGCAAGAAACAACGTTTTAGTGATCAATAAAACTACCCATGCATTTAGAGGAGTGTTTAAGCACTAACATGGTCACGTGGTTTACGATCACATGACTGATAGTTAACTCAAACACTCGACCAATGAAAAAGTTGTGACAGCGTCGAAATATTTCTGTATTAACACGAGACGCGCAAAAAAGGGGGTCGCTTCACACTCTGTTTATTTCCAATTCAAGCACGGCTGATTATCCAAGATGGCGATTAGATTGCTAGCAGTCCCTTCTCCGTCTGCTTTAGTCACGCAAGGAAACCGAAGTGCCGAGGGGACAATGGGGATAGAGCGCTATCTCCATTTTCCCCTCGGCTTTTCGGTTCGCTTGAGTGACTAAAGTGACCAAGAAGGGACTGGCGATTAACAAACAGCAAGAGACGGAATCCCTAGGGAAAAGATATTTTCAGCGCGAGAAAAAGGGACGGGGAGTTAAAAGAAAAGAACAACAGATAACATCCCATAACGTATTACAGACACATTGCCATAAAGGGATTTTTTTATTGCAAAAATTGTGTAATTTGTGATAATTGTAAATTAGCACAAAATTGCTATATTGCCGTCACGTACAAGAGGGCTGGTGAGCCGTGTTTATAGGGGGCGCAGTGGTTTGTGCGATTTAGGTTTGTGGTTTGCGGGCGTTAGTGGTCTAAAGCCCGGTTTACGCAACAGAAAATTTTCGGCACGGCTCGTGTGAAATTGGCACGGGTGCCTAAAAAGAGATCGGCAAACTTTATTTACACTACACCATTTTACCGTATAAAAAATATCGTGCCAAAAATTTTTGGGCCCGGGTAAGTTCTCTTGTAGACTTGCGCACAATTATAATCAAGAACGTCCGCGTGATTTTGATGGAGAATGAGCAGCCATCTTGAAATATACGCAAAAAACCGCTAGCCTATATGAATTAAGGCTCAAATTTGGCCCTTTAAAGTGTTTACACTACTTGTTCTATCCGAACCATGCCTATTTTTTCAGCACCCGTGCCATTTTTACCCGTGCTCGGACTACCTCGCCGAAGGTCCCAGCACGGGTAAAAATTTTGGTTCGGCACGGATGAAATTTGGTACTGACAGGTTGTTTACATTGCAAATTTTATCCGAGCTGAACCTTTTGTTTTTAGAACCCGTGCCAATTTCACCCGAGCCGTGCCAAAAAAATTATGTAGTGTAAACCGGGCTTAAGTCATTCTACGGTCAGCCGTCGCGGTGTGCACAAGTCCAGTTTTGTTTATGGTGACATCGCACTGAAAAACTTGTTTTATGCCTTCGTTAGGATGTATATGATAGCGTTCTTCTACATTGTAAATAAAAGAGTTCATTACTCAAGAGTAAGAATCTGGTAACAGGTTTGTTCCCATCAGCGTCAAATAAGTGTCTATTTTTAACCAAGTTTTGCGGGAAAATAAACAATAGACCAAAATCAGCAAACTCAATGTTGTATCCAAGTCAAATCTCCCGGGGTTAAGATGTATTTGCAATACAATGTAGCATTCACACTTAAATGATTGGAACAAAACGTTTCATTTCCAAAGGGTTTGAATTGGGTGCAATTTTAGGTTAGCCGATTTGGTTTACACTTTTCTGACGCTGATGGGGGGACTGGGCCAATTTGGGTAACTGTTACTCTTATGGACTCCTGGGCCCGGTTGTTCGAAAGCCGATTAACTTAATCCAGGATTAGCGTAAACTTTGGTTTATTTTCTTCAACTTTTTGGTGAAAGTTTCTTTTGCTTATTTTTGTTCTTCAAGATTGACTTCCTCTAATGTTAAGTTTTGCCTAATATCAGCGTCGAACAGCATTTGGGAATAGAGAAATAAACTCCTTGGTTAATTTTTAATCTGGGGTTAGCGTTAATCGGCTTTTGAACAACCGAGCCCTGGTAAATAGTGTTTTTTCAACAAGAATACCCTTGGGGGTACACTATCCTCCCACGTTGAGCAATACGGGCAAAGTATCCTAAAACTCAAATTATGTACGAGCGGTTTCAGAGTAAAAATGTTGACAGGAATGAAAAGTTGACATTTGAATACTCACCGTGGTATTGTCATCAAAACATCAAACTTGGTGATTTTGCGCATTGTTAAGCACAGTACTGCAAAAATGTGTTCTAAGGGTACGTACACACGGTACCGGACGAATTTTCTACCGGTTGAAAATTCGTCCATTTAGGGGTTCCGTTCACACGGAACCACGCTAAACGTACGAAAATTTAGACGCCTCGCCGTTCAAAAATTTGAACGCCAAAATCGAGGACGAATTTTTAGCCAGTACCGTCGAAAATTTAACTGGTGCGCTGTGAACACCTTGACCGTCTAAATTTTTGCACGGCAAAGGCGTGCTTGCATGGATAAGTGGTAACTCAGCTACTATCCTTAGGCTTTCTCTTTCTTGACGCCATTTTGGATTCGTAAAGTCGCACTCTGCGCATGAACAGATTGTAAAGCCACTGACAAAGGTTAAACTTTAATCCAGTTCGTCAGGTCCGTGTGAACAGAGCAAAAATATTGCACGGTTCCGTGCGAACAAAATGTACGGTCAATTTTCAACCGGTAGAAAATTCGTCCGGTACCGTGTGAACGTAGCCTAAAATGCGTGCCGAGCGATTATATATCCTTTTTTTAGCCAATCAGATACTATTGTTTTGTGGCGTTGTCGTTGCTGTGGAAGTCGTCGTCTCTTCAACTCGCTAATGTCAGCGAGACCGAGCAAACACAAGCATACCAACGAAACAAAAATCCTCTTTAAAGCTTAAAATAAAGTTCTCCACCCCTGTGACATTTTCACACGCTGAAGAAGCCTGCTTAAAAGTTTTGTTTGACTCAAATTGAATTGACACTCAGTTGCACTCGACCTTCTTTTATACATTAAAAGCTGGTTCTTCTTGTGAATTAGCAAGTCCCCTTACCTTTGTGTTTCCTGGGAACTGTTGTGATGTCAAATGGCCTCTTGGCCTGAACAATGACCGAAGTGACAAGAACTTCTGGCTTCATCAGTCTGTCTCGTTCTAGTCCACTGAAGAACGGAAATGTGTAGCAGATGGAATTGCCATTACAGTAGGAATATAGCACTACCAGTGTGACGATAAAGAGGAAAATGCCAAGAGCCACGTTACGTTTTGTAGACGGCAACATAACAGAACGACGCCTTTAAAGAATATCATCAAAAGTTGATTAGTGACAACTTACGTGGCGAATAAAGTCCACGAGAGTTTAATTTAGTGCGCAACAGGCGAGCGAAACGAAAATTGCAAGAATAACGAGGCATGGGCGAGCTCTCCCTGCCTTGCTGACCTCGCGCGCACAACATAACCTCGCGTGAGTGTCCCCTTAAAGAGCTTTCCTTCAGGCAGATTTCAGATCAGTCTTATTTTCAAAACAAGCCTTGAGTTGATGCATTGACAAGAGCAGTCGTCTTCACCAGCCAAGTTGCCCGAGAGGTTTTTCTTGTACTCCGATAATCCTCTCGCATAAAAAGACTAATATTTTAATTCACCCACTTCAATAAGGTTTGATTCAGAGTCTTCTGAAATGGTGAAGCACTTGTGCTGTGCTACATTAGCATGAGACTGGAAATAGTGGAATTACGTCGTAGAACGAATTACCACGGCGAACACTTTTCAAAGATACTGGGATGCGTAATCTAAAGGGAATGCCGGGAAAGACGAAACCGTCAGCCTAGATTTCGCAATCCCGGCGGATAAAAATACCACCCCTACCAGTTACTTCAGAGATTGCCTTTGCATGACGTAGTTTCGAGAATCCTCTGAAATGGTATTCTCGTCGTCTTGAGCTCGAGTACTTATTTCCTTTATTTATTGCCACGATAACATTAAAATTGGTTTGTTGTTTTACTTACCTAAACCCGGCTGACCTCTTGATATTCCTATACAAACAACTGAGGTATCCAAAACTATGCGCTACAATTCCAAGGCTTCGTGAATGCCAAATGATTGTCAATTTACTTCAATTAAGGGAACCCTAGATTCCACCGGAACCAAGGCAATCCCCTTTGAGGTTTAAAGGCAGAATTTCTCAAAAGAAGTCCTTGATATTTTTTTCTGTAAACATATCTTGGATATAATTTAAGACCGCGACACCTTTGAAAATATAAAATTTATCACGGGATGACCTGTTTTCTCCGTCAAATACTCCACCTGTAAAACTAGCTGGTACTGAAACAAATGCCAGCCGGTGATTGTTCAACAAGCGATACAAAAATGCTGTCAGGACTATGAAGATTTAAGGCGCTGTTACACTAGGCAATTTCTCTTGCAACTTGTCTCGCAATTTTGTTGCGACACAAAATGCGCGTTGCGATACAGGTTGCTTGAGTCGTGTTACACTGGGCAACGTTTCTTGCAACTTGTCTCGTTTCGATGATCACATGACGTTAAAGAAACATTTTCATTGGCTGGTGTCGCAAACCGTTGCGGCACAAGTTGCAGGGAAGGTGTTACACTGCGCAACGTGGGAAAAATTATTTGCAACGTTGCGAGACGCGTTGCGGAAAGTAGAACTGACTTCTACTTTTCGCAACAATTGCGGAAACAAAAAATTGCGAGAAATGTGTGTTGCAGAGTATGTTACACTAGGCAATATTTCGTGCAACTGGTGTCGCAACAAAATTGCGAGACAAGTTGCAAGAGAAATTGCCCAGTGTAACAGCGCCTTTAGGTGCGAGAGCAATGTCTCAAAACCATGCTCTCTCACTCCTCCCTTGTTATAAGGAACGAGAGAGCCTGAGTTCGACGTCACAATCCAAGCGCGCCAAGATCAACCGTTGAAAAAACGTGTGTGAGTTATTTTAGTAAATAGAGCGGTTTTCAATTGAGTGTCGAAAGTAATTAGTGAATTACTTTGGTTTTGCATTACTTCACTCAGGGATTGGTTCAAAGTTCTCGCGCCATTTTTTCAACCAATCAAAAGTGAAACCAAAACCAGAAAAGCGGAAACAAAGGAGCGAGGGAAGTAAATAAACACGAAAAACGTGACTCAAAAGAACGAGTTTCTTAACATTTATTTCAATACCATATTTTACTTGCCATTAAGGTGATTCCCTAGTATTGCAATGCGCATCCTGTTCTGCGCATAAAACGGCGTAGGCCACGTTCGTATTCAGGTTCAGTTCTCTTTTCTGTCTCACAAGTCTCAACGGATATTTCCAAACAAAACAATATTTGAATTTAACCATAAAGACTCGTAGCCATGTGTGAATATTGATGTATCGAACACGGCCAAAAACACTAGAAAGAATGGCCGTTTTTAGACTTTCTCTTTTTAGACTCTCACAAAACAAAAGAGTCGAGTGATAGCCTTGATGATGCTAAAGTGTCATTTCAGTCCGAGAGTGAAAGTGAAACCGCGCTCTCGGGGAAGCATGTTGTTGAGGGGACGAGCTTGGTTTGCTTTCTGTTTTCTCCTAAACGAGGTTGGTGACCTATCTTTTTTTGGCATAATTTTATTCTTACTCCTCCTCTTTATGCTGTAAAAAAAACTTTCAGGGAAAAAAGTATTCGTAGCCATCACTCGTGGACACAAAATTGTCTCCTCGAGATCACGCACTCGTGGAATATTTGTAGTCAGTGCCTTTTCAAGACGTGTGCTTGTGCCATAAAACAAACATTAAATTATTCCTTTTGAACAATACAATACACCTGTTTTGTTATTTCAAGAATTACGTCAAAGCTGTGCTTCCTGTTCCTGCAAAACGTAGCGTGAACCGATGGAACAACTTGTCTTTGATAGATGAAGTCGCACTGATTACATGAGTAACTTGAGCAAGTTATATCTCCCAAAACAGCTTGGTGACCTATTTTTTTTAATTGCACATTTCGAGTCACCATAATGTAGGGAACAATCGAGAAAAGCTTAAAGAAAATCTTACGACAACTTCTATTACTAAGGAATCACCTTAAACACAACATAGCATTGCCAGGGTCCATTTCGACGTTGATGCTAAAGAAAAGAAATACTCTACATGTACGTATACTCATTAGATCACGATGTATAAAACCCGAAACGAAACGGATCCATAGTTCACATGCAGGCAAAGAATTTAGGATAGTGAAGACGGCGATATTTACAGGAGACACCAAGCAGAGTTAAAACCTCCTTTTTATGCAGTGTAACCAATACCTCTTGCAACGTAAAAGCCTCACGGAACAAGAAGGACCAAACTCGAAGATCAGTCGCTAAAAGAATGTCAGTTCAACGTTTTCGTTCATCTTACCGGTACTTTCATATATTTTTTTGTCTACCGGCCTGATGTCAGCACACGATTCCTCCTTTACCGTCTTCTTTCATTTCCTCATCCGCCTCCCCATTCACTTCCGTTGATGATGCTACCTGGTCGTTCATCGAAAGTGAGTTTGTTTGAGCTTCAGTTTCTTTGTCGACAGCCTCCTGGAATACGTCTTTGCGTTCCTCGTGCCCAGTCTCTTGCTCTTCCTGGCGTGCAAGCCGCTCAAACATGTTGGCTGCAAAAAAGGGAGCAAATGTTCGTTACAAACCAACGGCAGATCCAGTTTTTGATTTCTCGTGGCTCAGGTCAGCCCTTCATTATATATATATACACATGTTATGAAGTAATTAAAGAAGATTTCAAATGGTAACGTAACGTGATATAGCTACTGAATACACAAACCAAAATTTAAAAAGAATAAAATGCTAACGAGATCGTAAAATTATCCGTCACGCTTTTTTAACCCAAGAGGTTCTGTTGTTTGAGCTTTTTAAATAAGATTGGCTTCCCGAGCTTTCCTAAAAGAGTGAAGTTGATTGATAAGCTTTTCAATGGGAATGAGTACCAAATGACTGTGTGAATGGTTATTGCTAAGAAAGACTTCACCACAAGGTCACCATTGAGAGGAACATTAGGGCCGTTTATACGAGAGAAAATAAGCCGCGGCTAACTCTGGCCCCGGCTTACGTAAGCCGCGAACACCTCGTATAAATGGTACAAAATCTACGTTCACGGCTTTCTCAAGCCGCGGCTTATCCTGGCCGGGGAGTTTACACTGGTATAAATAGTTCCTTTCTCGGCTGACGTAAGCCGCGGCCAGAGTTAGCCGCGGCTTATTTTCTCTCGTATAAACAGCCCTATTGTTACTTCGCTCCAAAACTCATACCCATAAGGACGCAAAAAAAAAAGAAAACTAAAGGGACGTTTTACACACAATTATATCCCGTTAACAAGTTACGACTTTTTTCTTAAGAGGTGTTCTACATTGATAACATTTGCAACATAAATGCACACAAGAAAACACCCGGTTTTAAAAATGTTTAAGCTCACTTAATTAAATTTTAACTACCCCGCAGTTAAAGCAGTTTAAAAGATGTTCAACCAGAAGCTGTTGGCAAAAACTATAGAAAGTCAGTTGCTTCCATATCATTGACTAACAAAAGCCAACAAAGCTGTTGCATTGTAGGTCTCGTTCTTCAAAACCTTTCAACTAATTTATGAGTCCTGGCCTTGTACTGTATTTTCCTGGCCTCGCTTGTTCAAAAGGTGATAGCGCTATCCACCGGATAAATCACTATCCAGCGGATCAACACTAGCAAACCCAATTTAGTCATCCAGTGTATAGTGATTTATCCAGTGGATACCGCTATCCACCCTTCGAACAACTGGGCCCTGAACGCTACAGTCGCTAGAGATTATCTCACCATATATGGACTTCTCCTTTGCTGTGTGCAGTCGGATTTTTTTATTTACCAACTGCAGCTGTTGCTGGGCTTCTTTGTTCCCCGGGTCAAGTTCCAACGCTTGTTGGAAGTCTTCCTTTGCCAAGTCTAGTTCATCGACAGCAATTCGTGCCTGTCCAGGAACAAATAACAGTGAATTCGAAATAAAAAAAAATTCAAGGCCAAAACAGATTTCAGGAGGGCAAGAATCAAATAAAAGACTTTGCACATTGTATGTGAGAAGAAGCACATTACCCTAAAGCGTGTAACTCGCAACTCTTTTCCTTGGAACAAAGCTAGGGATTTTACGACACTAATTTTATGCCCAAAGATGGACAAAAATAAGATCGACGCTGCATGCGCAAGAAATTGCACGAGCTACGTTACATCCAAATAATTTTTTTTTTTTAAAACTCAAGAAAACCCCAGCTCTGAACAAAAGTTAAGAGCTTTAAGTTCATAAGCTTCTGATGTGAGACAACCACTAACAAAATGAGCCCGTTAATCACGTGCTCGGTAGCCATATTATTTAACTTCAGATTTCAGATTTAGCTGTATAGTCTATTCGTTATAGAGGCGCTGTGTTATGGAACATTGTCTCAGATTACTTTAAAGACTCTTGTAGTTTTAAGCAATTTTATAGAAAGGTGCAATCTGATCCCAGATTTACCAGTTCACCTGCATAGTTGGTAGCGAATCGAAGATGTCCAATTTATAATTTTTGATTTTAATCTTAAATTATCTTGAATTATAAAAATGCCTTTTCCATTGTCATTCTTTACTTTCAGCCTGATTTATTCAATTGATGTATTTTATCCACTTCTACTAGTAGGTTACTTAGGTATTTCGCTAGCCACAAAAACACCAAGCTTAAGAAGAGTCCCGGTCCGGATGGTATACTACCCGAAGTACTCGTTTATTGTGGACGCACTCTGACATCATTTTTGCTCACCATCTTCAATTTGTTTTGGAGATCAGCTAAGCTGCCATCAGACCTGATTGACGCCATCATCTGCATCCTTTTTAAAAAGGGTGACCGCAGTAACTGTGGCAACTACCGCGGAATATCCCTGCTCAGTGTGGTAGGCAAGATATTTGCTGATATCGTACTGCAGCGCCTTAAACGTCTCGCAGGGCTAGTGTACCCCGAATCTCAGTCAGGCTACAGGGACGGCAGAGGCACAATTGATGGCATCTTCATCTTGCGTCAAATGATGGAAAAATGCAGAGAACAGCGGCAAAACTTGCACATCGCCTTCCTTGACTTCACCAAAGCCTTTGATTGCGTAAATCGAGAGCTCCTATTCAAGATCTTGGGAAAGCTTGAATGCCCTGCCAATTTTGTCCAAGTTATCTGGACGCTTTACTCTGAAGTGCATGCTAGACTGTGTATTGATGGAGAGCTTTCTAATCCCATTGAGTACAACAGTGGCGTCAAGCAAGGGTGTAAGCTAGCCCCTACCCTGTTTGGGATGTATGCCGCCATTATGCTCTACCTTGCTTTCAAGCACATAAATCCCTGTTATAGTATCAAGGTTCGTTTCAGATACGACGGCGACTTATTTGATCTCAGGCGTTTGAAATCAAAGACCAAGATATTCACCAAATACATACGAGAAGCCCAGTATGCAGACGATATTGCCATATTTACCAACGATGGCACTGCGCTACAGTGTCTGTTATCTGCATACAGCAACCTGTCACTGAAAATGGGTCTCACGATCAACATCAAGAAAACAGAAACCATGAGTGTCGGTGACCAGCTGGATTTCTATATTTTGATGGGCACAAATTAGTAGACCGCTTCAAATATCTCGGTAGCTATGTCACCAAGGACTGCAAGCTAGATGAAGAGATAACAGCACGGATTCAGGCTGCATCATGTGCGATGGGGAGGCTCAGGGATAGTGTTTTTGACTGTAGAGATCTGACAGTAGAGACGAAACTCAAAGTATACAACCAGTGCATCATTCCACTAATGATGTATGGAAGTGAAACCTGGACCCTGTGTCGTCATCACATCAAGCTTCTAAGAACCATCCAGCAGCGGCACCTGAGATCAATTCTTAAGATCAGGTGGGATCACTTTATCACGAACGATGAGGTACTGGATCATGCAAAGTCTGCGGATATTGAGATTATTCTCGTTAGGAACAGACTGCTTTGGATGGGTCACGTTGCACGTATGCCAGATGTGCGGCCCGTGAAGGCACTTCTCTATGGAGTATTAGAAGAGGGTTAAAGGAGAGTCGCGGGCGCCCCCTTTTCAGATATAAGGACACCCTGAAGAACGTCCTCAAGCGCGGAGCTGCTCTCGGAACATGGAGAGAAATCGTATAACATATCGGCTAGCCTGGCGGAGACTCACATCTGACATCTGTGATAAAATAGAAATTGAGAGACGGAACAGGAATATAGAAAGGAGGGCCAAGCGTCACGATAGGGAGAGGAGCAGATAGTAATCTGGAATCCTCCCTGGGACTGAACTTAGTTTTCACTACAAGAATCTTGTATTCATCTGTAATTTTTGTGTATTACTCGCATCGGGTTATAGGCGTACACGACCCCTTAAGCATGTAATGCTTTTATTCTCGTGTTAGAGCGCTTTTCAACTGAGTGTCGTAAAACCAAAACCAAAGTAATTACTTTGGCCAATCAAAAAGGTCGGAGATAATCCAGTAAACCAATCAACTCGAAGTAATTACACGTAGTCGACACGAAGAGCGGGAAAATGTGACGCGCAAGCCACGATTGGTTTTGGTTTCACTTCTGATTGGTTGAAAAAATGGCGCAAAAACTTTGAACCAATCACTGAGTGAAGTAATCATAAACCAAAGTAATTCACTAATTACTTTCGACACTCAATTGAAAACCGCTCTAAATAAAGAAACTTACTTAAATTGTTCAGATAAGTGCAAGGGTCATTTTTCCATTTTAAATGTAATTTAAGTTACAAACCACAGAGATCAACTATGAAAAACAGTCAGGCTGAACAGTTTTCAAAAGCCCCAATTGCAATCCATTTTAGGGCCTGTTTACATGGTGGGGTAACCCGCCTGTCTATATGAACTCTTCTTTTTTCAGCCTCGCGTTTACATGATAGGTGAGGTAACCCGCCCAGCTGGGGTCGCGTTTCGCCATGTAAACGCTTGAAGGTAGGGTAACCCGCCTACGGTCGGCTCGTGTCACAATAGGGAACTTAAGCAACGACAACGGCGATGGCAACGAGAACGTCACAAATTTGCACGTTTTAGTGGGCAAGACCAATAGCTTTGTACGCCCTGCACGTGCGTTTTTCACTTTTGTCCATTTCTTTGCTGTCGTCAGCAAAACAACAACGTGAAATAGCCATATTTAACGTTCTATGAAGAACGTCAGCACTTGAGGAGAAATTTGCATTTTCTCCCCTAAATTAAGCGCCGTTTCGACCAGTGTCATTTTTGAGGAACTACCATGACGTTCTCGTTGCCGTCGCCGTCGTCGTTCCTTAAGGTCCCTAATATACTGCCTTTGGCGGAGGCGTTGCAGTATAAAAAGTGATAGGAAGAAGCTACAGCCCTGAAAAGTTGAAGCAAGAGTAGTTAGTGAGAGTAGAAGAGCATAAACCATCAAAATACGTCCTTCACTCGACATTTTGCCTGTTTATGTACTTAGCGACCACGCAGTAGTCTCGAGAAAAGGTCACCCCCGGGACCCCTGAGAGTTAAGATTGCATGTAAACGCGGGATACCCCATCTCCATGCAAACAGAGCCTTAAATCCTCTTCAATTTTGTCCATCCTTGTCTCCTTTTATTCAAACCTTCCTTCAATGTTTTTAGTTATTTTTGCGTTGCGCTTGATTTGGTTGCCAGTTTTGGTCGCTGATTTTGGTTAAATTTCGTGAAACGGCCACTTTAATTCGCAAAGTATTAGTTAGGGACACTTAAAGACTTCGATTGTGACACGTACGATTTACTACTGAAGTGGAATGAACGAAGCAGTACTTTCCTGCGGTGCTCAGTGTTCGGCACTAACTTTCTTACTAATTTGCCCTTTGGGCAACCAGTTTTGTTTTTTTGGTTGCCCACGATTTTTTTTTGGGGGTGGCCCAGCTTCTAAAGACCTGTTGCTCATTAAAACTCAAAGAAGGCTTCTAAAAATGTCAATTTTGTCGGTCCAAGAAAGAGGATATAATGAAAAATATAACAAACTGTTATCCGATCATTTGGTGTTCACTGGTCACTTAAGTAGTAACTTAGTAAATGCTTTGCAACCAAATCAAACGTAATCGAGAAAATTTCATGAATTTCCTTCACCGTTGTCACCACCATTTCGCTTTTTTCTAGAAAAACCGAACTCAAAAAGACTCGCAGCTCATTTACAGGCTTGTTCGATATCAAAGTACCTTTGGCAAATATTAAAGTACCTTTGGCAAAGCGCATTTGGCCGTGCGAAAACTGGGTTCCATTGTAACAAGCATTCCTTTCGCACGGCTACGCACTGTTTTGAGGTTTGTACCAATATATTTTTAACAGAAAAATAAATGACGGGAAAGAGATGTAACGTTGTTAATTTTTTTTTTTTTATCGCGTTTGCGGCCACTACTAGTCACTTTCTTCGTTGCAAATCAAATCTTCCCGCAAAATATTACTGGAACAAAAATTCTGATTGCCCGAGCGAGCAAGGTCTGCATAGAGTTGTTTTACTTGCCCACGGATATATTTCGCTTGGGGCAAGCGGGCAAGCGTTACTGTCGAACACTGCTGTCACAGCTATTGTAAAGCCACAAGCTATTAAAATAAACACTCCTCACCACGTCGAGTGTTCTCGGTTTTTACTCCTGTAAAACGCGGCCATGATTTTCAGATGAAACAAGAGATTTCAGGTTTTTTATACGTTGATGAATGTCATAATGATCATAATAAAATTCCTGGTACACACAATCTTACCTTTCCTCTCCTAAATAATGCCTTAACACTCTTCTTATCCATCTGAAGGGCCTGGCAAGACAAAAAACAACACTCAAGTATTTTTTTTTTTTTTAATTATAGCAAGAAATCAAGTTTGAGTTTGAAGAAGAGGGCAGATTTACCTAACCATAAGAATTTCAGGTCAATTGAAAATCAAATGAAAATGAAAAGCGAAAACGATGTTAAAGTCTAATTTACACCAGCAAGTTTTCCTTGACAAGTTTTCTCGACAATTTTCATTAATGAACGAAATGGTATATGAAATGAATCATATATTGAACTGCGGATATGAAATCAAGTGAAGCTATGATCCTCGCAGTTATGAATGCAATCAGTGGCTTCCTAGTTCAGTTGGTTAGAGCGTCCCAACCGGCATCGCGAGGTCACTGGATCAAACGCCATTGAAGTCCTGAAATTTCCTGGCTTTTCTCCGCAATTACGCAATTGCTAAAAATGCGTTCATAACTGCGAGGATCATGGCTTCACTTGACAATTATCATTGCTCGTGTAAATGACAAGTTTTCGTTGAAAAGGAATAGATAAATTATTACTCGTGTAGACGCTGAACAAGTTTAGCCTGTCCCCACAATACTTGTTATTCAGCGACTACACAAAAGAATGTCCCAGTCCCTATCATGTTCACTCCAACTTGCTTTCGTTTTAGCCGCCATTGTGAATATTTTGACAGCAATCAGCATGAGCGTGACACTGGGAACTAATCTCATTAATATTCCTTGCCACATTTTCCTTGTCGTCCGTTTACATGAACAAATTTCACCCTTGACAATTTTTCCCTTATTTACACTTGCACGTGTAAACGGGGTTTAAGGGTTCCTGCTAGAAAGAAGCAATGAAACTCGACCAAAAAGTCCTTTCAAGTTCTCTTAGTGCACAAAAGTGAAACGTTATTCAGCCTGTGGAATATTGTTATTATCATCATCATCATCATCATCATAATTATAAAGTAAATTAAAATTTTAACATTTCTTTCTTTTCCAAAAGGAAGTGGTAAAAAAAGACTAAGATGGTTGTTTGAGGTTAAATTCAGCAGTACACTAGCAACCTTTGCGGCATGAATATAATAGTGCTAAACGTACTGAAACAATTTCTAGTAAAGCGGGTAAAAGACTATTTAACAGTTTTAGCCAAGTTACCTGGCCAAAGAATGGAAGCGAGGCTTCCGGTGACCCTGCTTTCATACAAACCTTTGTGCTTTTCTAACGTTAATGTAAACAAATAAATTAAAATCACAACAACACAATTTACATAATAAAAGCAGTGAGGTCTCTATCAATACATGGTCACCAGCAGTCTCGCAGCCATCCATAGGCTAGGTCAAATAACCGTAAATGGGCTATTGGGTGGAATATTGTGTGGAATATTGTGTGGGTGGATAGTGAGTTGAGGGAAAATCATACCCAAAAGTTAGGGTTAGTCTGTAAAATGAGGAAGAGAAGTTCACAAAGCAAACTCTCAACCTTAAGATGGGGTTAACAAATAGAAAAACTTTGTGTGAATTAAAAACTTTCATTTCAAAAACAGCCATATACAACGAGAAACTTAACTTATTCATGCCACAAAGGTTGCTAGTCTAATGCTGATTTTAACTTCAAACAAATTTAGTATAAGGTAAATTGAAATTATATTCATCCTTTCTTTTCCAAAAGGAGGTGGTAAAAAGAGGAGGAAGAAAAAAGCAAAGCCACTATTAGACGTTGAAATGGAGCTTTAGCTGACACATGTGTGGCGGCAACACTGAGTGCTGCGAAAAACGTTTCAGGAAGCATTGCACCGTGTAACATGGTCGGTTTCGTGAAACGTATTTGTACTTCCGTTGCGAGACAAGTTTCGCGAAACGTGGGACCGCTTTCTACTTGAGCAACGGTTGCCACTATTGTAGTGTTGATAAAAACAAGAGAAACTGGTGTCGCTCTGTCTTGTTACGCTATGTTGTTTAAGCCAATCAGAAAACGGCCAAGGCCACGGAACTATTATCAACTTGTTTTGCGGGAATCTAATAACAAGATTTCAAGACCAGTTTCAACGCTCCTGGACAAGTTTCGACTTTCGTGTTACACGGTGCAATGACTAGTGAAACTCGTTTTGCAGTTCAGTTGTACATACGTTTTAGCTAAAGATTTCAACATGTAACAGCGGCTTAAGATGTTTCACCTACTGTACAAGCAATAGGAGAAAATGATGTTAACCTTTTCACACTCTTTAATGCACTTGAAGTTGTTATTAAGCTTCAAGTGGCATGCTGCCAGATTAAGATGGCCGGCTATCAACAGTGGATCCCGTTTTTCCTTCTCTTCATTGCTAAAGTAACCATCCAATAACCGTACAACTCTGGCGTACTGTTGAGAAGCAACTTTGTATTTTCCCTTCTGCACAAGAAGGAAAATATTAGTGTTAAATCCAGAACGAATCGATAGTCAGGTATTGACAGATGAGAACTCACAAAAATGCTATCAGAACAAATTAATAAAAATACTTTATGTACTTAGCGACCACGCAGTAGTCTCGAGAAAGGTCACCCGCGGGACCCCTGGGAGGTAAGATTGCATCTAAACGCGACCTAGGCGGGTTACCCCACCTCCATGCAATTTTGTCCATCCTTGTCTCCTTTTATTCAAACCTTCCTTCAATGTTTTTAGTTATTTTTGCGTTGCGCTTGATTTGGTTGCCAGTTTTGGTCGCTGATTTTGGTTAAATTTCGTGAAACGGCCACTTTAATTCGCAAAGTATTAGTTAGGGGCACTTAAAGACTTCAAGTGTGACACGTACCATTTAAATGGAATGAACGAAGCAGTACTTTACTGCGGTGCTCAGTGTTCGACACTAACTTTCTTACTAATTTGACCTTTGAGCAACCAGTTTTGTTTTAAAAATACTTCTTCTTTTTCTTCTTCTTCTTTCACCCGATCAGATGATATCACATCAAGAAAAGACTGGAACTGAGTAATGAACACGCCAAGAGGATAAATTGAGGATATTGCTCGCACCACCTGCGCTCGTTTGGTCCGTCTCCTTGATGGATCGCCCCCTCCCGCAAAAAGACCTGCCCACGGGCCTGTAATTAAAGGGGCGATCTTTATATGTAACCGTAGCAACAGTGATTTTTTCACGTGTGAAGATGAAGATAACATATATTTATATTTTTCTGAAGCCTCTTAGCGGGCCGGAACACTAAATCCTTGAATCTGATTGGCTAATCGCGGGCTCGTAGCCGGTCTTGCTTTTTACGATACGGACCACGGTCCGAAATCTGTTCCGGCTGACTTAAAATTAGTCTGAAGTGTCAGCCGTCTCCTCGCCCAAACCCGCAAAAGGAGGGGGGGGGGGGGGGTGTTATAATGTTCTCCCTTGACGTCACGTACTAATTTATGCAGGTTTTGCATACATTTCGAGTTTTAAACAAGATGGCGGCCATGAGTCATGGAAGCGTGGTCATGCAACAAGTGTTTTGTGCTTTGTGTGCCACACAACTAGATCAAAGTACATCCAGAATTTCTAGCGTACTGTAAACACCGAAAGAATGGAAATCGCACCTTCTGATCTAGCAAATTATGTGTATTTTCGACTTGACTCACAGAAAGCACAGAAAGCACAGAAATGGCTTCGAATTACGTCATGCCGAAACTCCGCCAAAATCCAGTTTATCGCTAGCCATTTTCCATTCACAGCAGATCAGAGAATTAAACCTTTTTTTTTTTTCGAAACACCATATTAAACGCAAAAGATATACGCCTTCCCGTACCAATAAACAAAGTTACCGTATGGCAATACAGTGACAACCAACTCAGACAACAAGTGCAAAATTTCATTAAAAAACACCTTTTCTAGCTTCCAATACCCGCCGTATCTAGAATTTAAACCTTTCCCACTTCCCCTCCCCTCTCCCTCTTTCAATGTTGACTAAGTTTTTCAATTTTTTTTTGTCTAGCAACACTGATAAGGGGGGGGAGGGGAGCTGCAGTGTGGGAGATATTAGGTAAATTAAAAACGCCCCAAAAAGGTAAAACGTCTCCACTAATTTTGCAGCTTGTTGTAGTTTTCTACCCCATATGAACCATGTGAGCGTTAGCCCTACTGATAGAAATACCCCACACAACGACAGAGAAAAACTCTGACCTGGGTGGGAATTGAACCCACGACCTTCGGGTTAGATCACCGCTGACTCTACCGACTAAGCTACAAGGTCAGACGGGAGCAGGCCGTGGAAACTGAAGATGTTAAAGTCACGGCAATGAACATGTACAGGAAAAAGGAAGGGTTACGTTTTTGCAAACGTCGGCCGTGTAGCACTTATATTTGAACAGACTTAACTGATTAGAGTGTAATGTGAAGTGCTAGGTTTCTACCCCATAAGAACCATGTGAGCGTTTAAGCCCCACTAACGGAAATTAGTAATGGAAATTAATAGTCCACACAAGGACAGAGAAAAACCCTCACATTAAACTCTAATCAGTTAAGTCATTTTCCAGGGTTTCCAGGCCCGGATTTTACAAGATTAGAAATCCATGACTTTTACGGTAATGACTTCTGAGCGTTTTAACTAGTATCATTTCCTCCTCGGGTTTCCCTTAAAGTTGCTTGTGTATTTAAGTATGGAATGCACTACCATGTATCATGATGTGTGTTTGTAGATCCAATAATTTTGTGATGGCCAAACTGTACCTTTATTACTTTTATAAGTTATTTCACGGAGTTGCTAACTTTAAATAACTTAAACTAAGTCCTTGTAATGTTTCTTCTTAATGTTACTATGGACCGTATAATACAGTGTGTTGTTGTTTACAAATAGATGGTTTATAAGCATGGAAGAATGTGAATTCAGAAAAGTTTTCATAAGTTGGGCCATTTTACTGATATGCTTGATCCACTCCCTCATACATACTGAAAAATTAGCTAACCTTGAAGTATTTTGTTCCTTTTTCCTTTGTTGTTTCTGCTGATGAGATCTTCTCATCGTTGCTCAGCTCCCAATTTTCTTTAGACTTAGAAAGAAACCGAACAATATATAATACACTATTGCACTAATCTAACGTTTTACCAACCATGACTCCTAAAGTAGAATATAAGTAATAATTTAAGTAAAAATTTCTGCTGACACAATTTAATCTTTCAATCAATACCAATTAAGGCAATAGGTGAGTTGTAATTCCTAGCTTTTAGCTTCTAGAATTTTGCCTAAAAAAGTACACCACTTTTGAGAGTTTTTCCTTGGTGCCCTCTTTGCAAAATCTTGGAAAATTAGCATTTTTGACACTTTTGGTAAAGTTTCCATTTCTCCAATTCTAGGCCTTTTGGTAAATACAAAAATCTGTAGACATTAAATAATCCCCCCCCCCCCCCTACAAAAGAATTTACTTCACCATTTCACTCACAGATCATTTACCTAATCAAGCAGGGAGGGCCTCTTGGGAGTAAAATACCAGCTCAATTAAATAGAACATGTATTGGCCCAATGCTGTAACATGGCATTTACCAGTATCAGTGGCAAGGGCATGTACTTTCTATCAACGTTTCCTAAGATTGGTCACTGAACTTGGTTATAAGTTACTTACTGTAGTCCTTTTACATGAAGAGGCAAGTGCCTAGAGGAGTTTACATGTTCTTACATAAACTTACATTTTCAAACTTCTTTAGGTGAATTACATACTCTAATGATGCATTTTCTGGAATACCAAACTCGGGTTTGCCTGACTTGCCAAATCCCCATTTCCCAGGGAAAATAAAGATCTGTGCTTTCTCTCCACTACACATCTTCAGTATGGCTTCTTCCACACCAGGGAGGAGACCCTCCTCTGATCCTGAAGTCAAGTAAGGAAACTTGTGAACAACCTCATTTTTTGGCCGACCATGTATCAAAATCATGCATCTTAAGTTTAGCCACACAGAGAAAAAGAACAAACAAGAAAGTATGCATATTGGGTGAGACTCTTTCACGACAATTTCAGGTTGCTGGTTATAATAATTAGTACAGAAGCTGGGGAACTGCAAAGTGAAGAAGCAAACAGCTAAGAAGAGGGGTGGGATGGGGGAATCAACCTGAAAGAAGCCAGGCTTCAAGCATGCAGAAGCCAGGAGAAATTCCTGACAAAAGGCCATTAGTAACAGTACTCTTGGGTCTCAGGGTAATGATTCAGGGCTTTCATTAGGGACCTATACATACCGGTAACACCTGTCAGGGCTGAGCCCAGTCAATGTTACAGGTGGTTGTTGCTGCAAAATGAATGTTCACAGAGCAAAACAAATTGAAATTTACTTGCGAACATTTACGTTTTAAAATAAACATAATTGCTGCCTTGTGTTGTCTGTGTTCCTGATTCTAAGACAAGTTTTTGGTAAAAATCCACACCTTTTCTGTAAAAACACTTTTGGAGCACATCCCCGATCAATCGTTGTTGGGTTCCAACACCATGTTCAGCAACAAAAGCCATTATTCAATGCACCATACTTACTATAAATGGGATTGCCATGACCATTTTTCATGGTTCTGTGTTGCATGACCATTTCCAAATGGTTAGTGCAAGGCTGCTGCCTAAGTAAAATTTTCTGGGAGCCCTTCGGGCTTCCAACATTAAAAAATAGTAGCCTGAGTCATTTTTTCAAGAGCCCAGAATTAGTTAATTCCAGCTGGGATCATATCTCCAAGAAAGTGAGGATGAATCAAGTAAGGCGCCCGTTCGGGTTACTTGTTCAGAAATTTGGTCGCCCGCGCTCCCAAATAAGGCGCCCCAGGCGACCAGGCGACCGTTAGGCAGCAACCTCATTAGTGGTATCTTACTTAGTTAGTGGGTCAATGGCCTCAACCTTTCAAGCAAGATAGAATGAATATAACCAGCAAAGTATTACCTTCTCGCATGAGGAAAGATACTTCACGATCTTCAAACACCTTTCCATTGTACTTTCCAACAATGTGAGCTACAAAGTCAGCAAAATAACATTCATAAGTTTGGCAGGTTTAGAACATCCAAAGATGGCCTGTGTTGCTGGCAGTATTTTTTAGCCGTGTGGAATACAGTTTTGGCAGCAAAGCTGCTAATCGCGAGTGGCATTAAGCCGCAAGGAGAATTGAGAGGAGGACTTTGCCCCTAAAATTTTATTCAGCTCGCCTAGAATACCGCCAGCTACACAGGCTAAAAGCAATATCCTAACCTCTCCAGAGATGATGATAGTTGGCTTAAAAGCACAGTATAAAATAATACCAATAAAATGGGCACCATGTTGTTCAGTCTGCTGAACAACTGAACAGAAAAAATATCTACAATCTTGGACAAAACTCTTGGGAAAAATTCTAGTTTAAGCATCATTTGGCATGCACTCACAAAATATATTGGTCCTTCCCCCCTCTCCCCATACCAATGTTGATAATGTGATGCAAAATACTGTGCAAGCCTTTGGTTGGTTTTTACAACAACATTGGAATGGGGGGAGGGGGAAAAGTAGGAAGAATTTACTCTTTATCACACAGGCATATTAGAGCGTCACATTTTCCCAATGAGTTTTGTCCAAGATTGTAGGCGCAAACTAAATAATAATAATAATAATAATAATAATAATAATAATAATAAATGGGCACCACGTTGTGGGTGCCCCATGAGTGGGTGCCCCTAACTGGCACAGGAGTATTGAAAGCGCCATGATAAGGCAGCACTAAGGGTCCACTGGGAACTACATGTATGTAGGAAATAATAAATATTATGGCCTCAAGAGTGGAGAGAATTGGTATCCACATCAACCTCTGCCTGTAGTGAAGAATGACTTGGTAAAATTGATGTAGGATACCACCATCATTACTGAGAAGCGTATGCAACATAATAGGCCAGATAGTAACTCTCATTTTAAAAGATAGGCTTCAGTGGGTGGTGATTGATGTAGCTGTGCCAGACAACAGAAATATTGTGACAACAGAGAACTGCAAGGTTGAGCAGTATCAGGATTTAGCATGCCAAAGATACAGTGGTACCCCTCCCTGGTGAAAAACCTCACAGGATCTTTGAGGATCTTCAAGGATCTTACAAGGATTTTAAAAGGATCTTTTTCTAGAGAGATCTTGAAAATATCTTTTACAGATTCCTCAGACACCCTATAAGGATCCTTCAAGGATGTTGTAAGGGCCTTTTTTAGAGTGCAGTGTATGAAATCCTTAAAGATCCTATGCATAAATTATATTAAGTATCCTTAGGGTTGCAAACTTTGAACATAAAATCATGCTGTACACGGATCAATGTAATCCATAGATTGTGGGAAATATCAGTAACAGATACCGTATTTGATGAACTCGTAAATGCTGCAGGCCAGGCCAAAAGCAATATGAAACAGTTTACTCTCAAAATAGCAAAGAACTCACATCAGCACTTAATAAAGACCAGTATCTTTGCACATTCTGCTAAGGGCTTCTATGAATCTTGATCTCTTTTTGTATACATGAATCGGAAGATTGTCCGGAGCAGCTAAATTATTACAAATTATTATATTATTACTACACCTGCAGAATGTTCAAACTAAAAGATAAATCACCCAAGTCAGGCAGGGTCCCCCACCTTCAGCATTCACATGGAGAAAACTCATCCCACCTAAGCGGGTTACCCGCCCGGCTGACCAGGTAACCTGCCTCAGTGAGGTACCCCACCTCTCATGTGAACACAATCAAGAAATAAAGAGAAATTGTATGGAGAGATTGGTTACCCCACCGAGGCAGTGTACCTCACCTACCTGGGTCCCCCACCTCCATGTGAACCGGCCCTAACTTAATAGGACAGAAACATGCTCAGCCGCTAAGTCTGCTTCCTCATCCATTTATGATGTGATTTATGTTGGGTTCTCTTTGTAGATTGCTTAAAGTCCTGTATTTTATCCGAAAATATTGCTTTGAAAGCCTGTTTTTGTGTATTTAAAAAAAAGCAATAACCCAATGCAAAGACCCCTGAATGAAATAATTACTACGTGTACATGTAGGTACCGTACTGTAATTAAATACTTAATTCCTTTGAAATGACTGTGTGTTGTATTTTTTGGTCTGTGAGATATTACAATAACTGTTATAACTTGAGACTGCCATGAACTATTTTGTAGTGTTCAGCACATTTCAGAGAGAATGTTAGAAAATTGTCAGATACTGATTTCCTTTGATTCATCAATGTATGAATGATATTATTATTTTACTTTAATCATACTATGTAACAACCTTTCTCTTCCAGTCTTTTTCAGTCCAGTTTTTTTCCAAGATTTTAAATAAAATTCTTTTGTACATACATGAACGAACTGACCTATTTTAAGGTTATTTCATGGTTACTTCACCGGTACCATTCTTAGCATTAACATCCACTCTGAAACAGCATCATGTGATGAGATTGTATGCAAAACATGTGATATTTAAATTTTCCTTTCTTTTAAGGTTAATCAGTTTTAGTCAATACGGTTTGCTTTGCCAAAACCCAGCAAGGAGCATGGCCTTTTTAGTGACATTAGTTTGTCATTTCAGCATAATTATTGATCATACACTGTAGGTGAAGAAAGTACTGACTGACATTTATCACGAGACTTTACTGTCATAAACAAATAGATGTAAGTAGAGACTGTGGTTTAAGGGTTTTCAAGGCCGTCTCATGACTGAAATTGTTTAGGTAATCAGTATCTTCATACAGTACAATCTTTAAGGAACAGGGATCTTTGTAGGATTTTCAGACATCTTTCAAGATCCTGCAAGGATAATATTTGACGTTCTTCAAGAATTTGTAAGAATCTTTGAAGCATCCTCAGGGATCTTGGCTAGGTTCTTTTAAGATCCTTACGGGTCTTGGACAATATCTTTGACCATCCTCAAAGGTTCTTGGCAAACATCCTTGAAGATCTTCAGGGATCTTTGCAAGGATCTTTAAGGATCCTCAAGGATCTTGGCAAGAACATTGAAAATCCTCAAGGATCTTGGCCAGGATTTTCAAGGATCCTTTAAAATCTTGGCAAGACTTTCAAGGATCCTCTTAAAGGCAGGCAGGATCTTCAAAGATCTTCGTGAAGATCCTTGAAGATCCTTAAGCCTTTGACTCCCAAGCCAGCCACTGAGAACCAGCCATACTAAGTATTTTACTCTGTGTATGTCAATGTGGAACCCCTGGGAGTCAAATGGCTGAAAGATTTTCACCAGGGCTGGTCATTGGAGCTCTTGGTCCAATCACTATAGATTTTGTGAAATGGCTGCAGAAATACATTGTATTTGGGTATCCCAGTCATTATTGGAAGCAACCAGATGTCAGCCTTGTTGGGAACAGATTGTATGCTTCGAAAGGTTTTGCATCTCTAAGCTGCGGGTAGGAGCTGAGATGTACATGTAACATGACATACCCAGCAGGAACATCAGCAAGCTGAAGGGAATGACAATAATAACGACAATAACAATAATAATAGCAAACATAAGGATAGTGATGAACAACTGACCAATCCTTGCACTTAACTGGACAATTTTAAGCAATAACTTAAGACACCTGAAAAATTCAGGCAGCTTCGACAGGGTTCAAATCCATGACCCGTGCGATGCCGGTGCAATGCTCTTAGCTACCAACTGAGCTACATGTAAGAAACTACTAACACAGGGGAGGGGAGAAGGTCAATTGTCCAGTTAAGAGCAAGGATCACTTCAAAATAAATTTATACATTTCTTTCATAAGGATAATGATGATGATGATACCAATAATAATGATCGTAAACAAAATACAAAGAATCTCAGCCTCGTAAACAAAATACAAAGAATCTCAGCCGAAATCTATTATCTCTCAGTGTTACTGCCCAAGGACCAACATTGTACTTGTCTCCTCACCTTCGCATGTGGCACCAATGTTTGGTTTGTCATAGCCTTCACCCTTTTCAAACGTGAGTTTTGTCACCTGTCCATCTTTTGTCACATCTTCTCCTTTCCATTCAACAAGTTCAATTTGAAACTGTAGAGTGGCATTTGGAGGAATCTTGTCACCGCTACCATCTTTGCCATAAGCATAGTTTGGCCATATGGTGAACTGGCTTATCTCACCTAATCTCATCGTGGAAATAGCAACATCCCATCCTTGTATCACAACACCTTAAAAAATTGACCAGAAGTCATGCATTATAAATAAAGGGCCGTTTGCCACTACCCCAAAACTATAACATGATTCCAAAATGACCTCAGATCAATATCTGATCTGACTAGATTCAGGAAGCACCTTAAAACATTCCTTTTTAGAAAAGTCTTTGCTCCTTAAGTTTACTCTAGAAGATGTGTAATCTTAATTTTGCCTTTAATCATTGTACTTATTGTAAAAAGGTCTCTGTAGGGAAGTAAGGTGCATTTGAAAACATATGTGTAATTTGCTTCTTAGAAATAACCACAACCTGGCCCCAGTCATTCAAAAGATGGATAGCGCCATCCACTGAATAATTTAAATCACCACTGGGTAGTGGTTTATCCGGTGGACAGAGCAATCCACCTTTTAAACAACTGGGACCTGAAAGCAATGAGTCTCAACTTTGGAGGGTGCAAACTGCAGGTTGCAAGTTAAGGTTGCAACCCAAACCTTCACTAATGATAACATTAGGCCTAAACACTATGCTTTAGATAATGTCTAAGGTTAGCATTTCTGTAAAGGTTTGGATTGTTTCAGTTGTAGTGTTTAGTTAGCTTAAGAGGCATTTGGTGATTACTCGAGTCTGCTGCCTAACGGTCACCTGGTCGCCTGGGGCGCCTTCTTTGCGAGCGAGGGCAACCAAATTTCTGAACGAGTAGCCCAAACGGGCACCTAACTTATCACAAGGTCATTCATCCTCACTTTCAGTTAATTAATTCTGGGCTCTTGAAAAAATGACTCAGGCTACTAACTTTGAATTTTGGAAGCCCAAAGGACTCCAGAAAAATTTTCTTAGGCAGCCTTGTTACTACATAATGTAAAGAAGTCAAATTTAAGCATGGCATGTTTGTGAATTAAAGTGTGTTAGACTAAAGTGTGACAAATCTGTTTATATCTTGGCCATCACATCAGTTATGGTAAAACAATGACCTGCAACCCTAACTTTACACCCTCTGCCTCAACTTTCCTTTATACTAGAAGTGTAGCATCTGTCTGGGATGAATGAAAAGCGGTTTGTCTGATTCTTCGTCTGTGTTCACTTTTGACAAAATTAATATTGACACGAAATTTCTTTTGACATTCTGATTCAAATTTGCCAGCCAACCAACGAAAGAATTCACTGCCGTTTGTCTTGAAATATAAACTACCATAGAACATGTTGCTATTTTTCCCAAAGTGGCTAGTCGTATGAGACCCGTACACCATCCTACATTTGTTATTCATATGGGAGTCTCCTTAGAATGATTATTAAGTATTTTCGATAACACTCAGAAATTCTCTTATATACAGCTGTACAGTTCAGCTACATTGTATCAAACAACGGCATTGATGCCTGTTTAATTTCATGAACTACCTCCCTCGTTCGAAGTCACTCGCCATCTGACCTGCCTTGTGTTTCTTGCATTTAAGTCCAAGCACCCATTTTATTTTAAAATGGTTAGCTTTCAATAATTGCATGGCTATGTCATTCAAGGTTAGGGTTAGAACCTGTAATAATCATTCTAAGAAGACTCCCATATGAATAGCAAATACAGGTTGGTGTACGGGTTCTGTACTGCCTATTTTCCCCACAGATGATTTGGCCTCTGCATTCATGCTCAGAAGAATAATTATTACAGCATGAATTACATTGTAAACGATGACCGTTTGGCTAAATATGTAACAAACGGATCATTCGTCTCCCATCATTATGTTAGACTCACTCTTTTTCCAGAAAGATGACTTGTCTGCACGGGACAGTCTTCAGAACATAGGACAAGTTGTATGGGGCTTAATATCTGTGGGGTGAGATGTCTGCCATTCATGTTAACCAGTAAGCTTTCACCCTTTCACTCCTGTGGGGTTTCCCATTGACGAGTAAAATCGTCTGGTGTTAGACAGAGTAAAATCTATAAGTCTCATTGGCCCTTACAGGAGTGAAAGGGTTATAATTAATTAAGGATGGTGCCTACTAATACGGTAAAGATATTTTTGCCCAGGTGTGTGATTATGCAGGAAATGTAGATCTTAACATGTGTTATTGAAATCCAAAAAGAAAATTGGGGGTAACCATGCATTTTTCAAAGATAAATCATGAATAATATTTGTAAAAAGCTGTAAAATACAAAGCAATGTATGGCGTTCTTTCTCAAATTGACTTAATTATCTCTCAAAAATGCATGGTTACCCCCAATTTTCTTTCTTTACCAAGATCTACTTTCTCCAGATAGATTTAAACCGCGGAAAAATATCCCTGTATTAGTAGGCATCGGCGATAGGAAATCCGAGTATCTGGAGATGCGCAGAACGTATACGCAATAACAATAGCAGGCACCGTTAAGACGGGCCGGTAAATGAGTTTAGCTCAGCTTAATTGTAAAAAATAAACTCTGCAATCTCGAGTTTCTGACAGATCACAGTACCTTTAACAAAATTAATGCAATCCTCATCGAGGTTTTTGTCAAAAGCTGCCTAAGTATTTTCAGTACAACTTAAGGCGTAAAGCTTTAATACCTCTTCCAAGTTCAAATTCAAAGGGATCTTTTCTCCCGATGTTAGAGTCAAATTCTTGCCCGTCTAACAATGTTCCTGCATAATACACTTTTGCTTTGCTTCCAATCGGCGGTCGATCACCATTCCCTTCCTTCTTGATGATCTTTCTTACCCCGCCATCTTTTGCCGGTGTAACATCCTCTCCATATTTATCCAAATCGTTTTCCACATCCATCTTGGTTTCGCTTTCTCCCGCCATGTTGCAACCTCGTTCCCAGATTGCTCTGACACCAGGGAGGACATGGGTTGCTTTGTTCAGGTAAGTGGGGTGGTGGAGTACGGTGTCAAAGAACTATTTTTACATTTTCAATTTCTCATAAACCGAGCGCAGAGTGAGGTTCGTTCAAACCATTCCTACGCAAGCTTTGCTCGTGAGAGATATATTACACTGTTGAAGAAATCATTGAAGGGCTAGCACTAGATGAAAAGGATGTCCAGATGAAGGCTGAAACTGGGTTATTTATTGCGAGTCTTCCATTCGTCTCCCTTCACCAGTCTTATTTTCGTGTCACCAAGTAGTGCTATGCGCTAGCGGTTCTTGGCACGTTAATGAAATTCACTACTACTACTACTACTACTAGGTACAAAGGGAAACAAACGCAAGATCATTCTGGTTAGAACTACAACAGACCGACAATAACGAAATTTAATTGGTTGATTTTGGTTATTGGCCGTCTGACTTTCTCGGCGGTGAAAAAGTCAGAAATCAACCAGGGGCCTGTTTCTCGAACGTCCCGAAAAGCCATTTGTGAAAATGCCAAAAGCTTGCTTTGGAAAACCCATCTTTTGACATATTTTCAAGGTAACAAAAAGAAATATGACTGTGAAGTTTGACGACTTAAATCCTCTCTGTTCTTGAGATACAGAGGGAATTGAGACACCCGAAAATGACCCGTAAAGTTTCGGGACTTTCGAGAAACGGGCCCCAGGTCTCTGGTTCCCTGCTGGCAGAGGACTCTCTTCTTTTTGCTTTCCCTGGGCTGATCGTGACGATTACGGGGAAAGGAGACCTCTGCCATGGGTCGAAACTCGTTGCCTAGTGAGCATGCAGGGCGGTTATTTATCGCCGAATCTTCACGTGATACTTCATGTTCTGTGGGCTCACTTAACAACAGCGGAATTACTGTAAAGGAATGCGCAGGACACAGCGGGCTCAAGTCACAGTCAGCAAACATATCATGGGGCATGCGGTTTGAAGAGTGCCGTCCAAGGTTGTGAAGTTTGACCCATGGCAGAGCTAGGTCTCCTTTCCCGTACTCGTCAGGCCCAGCGAACATAACAAAAGGAGTTCTCTGCTAGCAGAGAAGGTCCCTGGCCTGGTGGCTTGATTGCTCTTCTTATAATTATCATGATCGTGTCTCAATTCATCTTGCAGCGTTCAGTGTTGATGCTGTTTTTCATAACAGATACATCTAAATGAAAAAGGCCGAGTAGACATCCTCTGAGTTTTTACTTCTGCTGTGCAAGTCAAATGTTGGAATTACACACAAGTCGATTTTTTACCACCTCTAGCTAGCGACGAAGTAGCGAGAAGTTTTCCTTCCGACCGCGAATTACACCAAAAATCTACGAAAGCAGATTTTGAGAAAGTCTAACCAGTATGTGGAAATTAAAAAGAAAAGCGTAATTGGAACATCTGGTATGCTAACTGTGGAATGGGGAGATCTCCGATGCTCTATGGCCTGGGTGCTTTCCATTCGACTTCCTATTGTCCATTTCTTGTCGTTTTTAACCTTCCGAATACTGAGCTTGGGTCGGCTTTCCGCAACCCATATTTGTATGGTATAAAATACTATACCATATAATCAGAAACCCATAAGGGTTGAAACGTGTAACGCGCGTTCACAGCTTCCGAATATTCAGTGCGAACTGATTGGTTGAATGTTTCATTGCTAAGTACCTTATTTGGAAACCCCTCGCTCTTGTTGTTCCAAATATGGTACTTAGCAAGTCGAATATTCAGAAGCTTGTTTCCAAGCACACAAGGGGCCGTTACACGTTTCAACCCTTATGGGCTTCTGATATAATTCAAAGCTGAAGTTTTTCAGCTTTGAATGGAAAGCGCACTTCACTTGAAATGTCTGGATGCGGGCGTCTGCGTCTCCTTTTTCGATGCGCACCCGCAGCCTAATCCCGTACCCAGAGCTCCCACGGGCATTTCCAGTGACAGAGTGAGATCTGGGTACAAGATTACCCGCAAATGCTTTACAACACAGAGGGCAAAATAACTAAATGCTGATTGGCTGAGACAGAGGTATCTTTCATGAATTTCGGGCAAATAAATTACATTCATTATGTAAATGTATTTGTAATGTAAATGTGCGCTTAGTTGACCGCTCCCTACAAGGGCTTTTCAGGATCAACAGGCTCAACGGGATCGGACTGAATGCGCCCATGGCTGCCGCCATACGATCCATGTGTGATCTCGGAGCACCGCGAACCCAGCCAGATGTAATTGACTGGGAGTCGAGGAAAACCGGAGTAGCCGGAGAAAAACCGTTTGGAGTAAGGTGGAGATCGACTGAAATTCAGCCCACATACGACCCGAGGCCAGAGTTGAACCTGGGCGACAGAGGTGGGAGGCACGATTGATGACCACTAAACCACCCTGACTCTCCCCATTATATCATTTCATTATATCAGGGAGTGAATGTTTTTAGCAAAGCTGGTTTCATTGCTTAGGCGTTGTTGTTCAAAAATAACATTTCATTTAGCTGATTCGTGCGTTTTACAGTTCATTGACGCTAACTGAACAATAATATAAACAAGCTAAGTAATCGCAATTTTTCTCCTAAAATTAAGGATACGCGACTTAGGCAATTTCTGCAACTTCTGAAAATGCAAGTGATGTTACTAATCCTCATAATTCATTATCGATATACTAATCGCAGGTCAAAGATCTTCCTGTTCTTCATTCATCCACATTCAGTTTTCGTGACAAATGCAAAAAAGTGTTGTTGACACCTCTGCACAAGGATCCCACTCCTTTCTATTTTTTTTTCTTTCATTTCACCAGGCAGTTTGTGCATTTCATATTTTATTAAGTAAGTCGGTTCTAACTTGTAAAAGCTACAGAACATCACAGACCGCTGACTTCAAGTGGAGTGCGATGATGAGCATTGGATTTTCATAACACATCTCTCAAATTTCACGTACAGAGAGCATAATCCGAAAAACAATGGCTGTTTTGTCGATGAAGATGATGATCCTGATTTCTCCTTTGCTGTTGATTTTTTGTCTAAAAGTCGACTTTGTTGAATCGGAGATATCTCAGTCATTTTTGTTCAGCGATAAGACACGGTACCATTTTAGCGGCAAACCGATCGAGAAGCCACCCAGATGCGAACCAGTTCATATCAATATGGTCATACGACACGGGTCAAGGTATCCTGGAAGCGCACGAGTGAAAAAGATGAAAGCTTTGTTAACAGCTATCAACCGGAGCTTGCCAAGCAATGCTACTATCCGTTACAAGGGACTTTCGCTTCCTTGGAGTATACCAAACGATATCCTGAATTCCGCTGGCAAAGAGATGTCTTCATTGGGTACCGAAGAGATGTACTTCATTGCCAAACGCTTGTCTTTTACGTTTCGCAGCACTCTGAAACATGGTTACTCAAACACAAACTACAGCTTCGTCGCAACTGACAAGCTGAGATCAAGTCAAAGTGCAGTGGCCTTTGCACAGGGACTGTTCGAAGGGAAAGGACATCTGGGTCCTGGGAGATATCAACCGATTGCTATTAAATCTTCTGGGCCATCCAACGACGACATTTACTTGAGAATATTCGAAGCTTGCCCCAAATGGCGAAAGAAAACTGCAGAGTATGCCAAATTTTTGAACGGTACTGAAATGCGTGTAGTTCTTCAGAATATCAAAAGTAGACTGAAACTGGGGAAAGCTTTTAATCTTCCTCCTAGTTGGGCCGTGGAAATGTTTTTGATGTGTGCCTTTGGCATTCAGACAGACAGCGCGGACACAAGTTGGTGTGATCTGTTTGTAGATGAAGACTTGAAGGTACTGGAATATCTCAACGACTTAAAACTGTACTGGGAACGAAGCTATGGCCATGCAATCAATTACAGGATGAGTTGTCTGCTTTATGCGAATATAACTGACAGTTTTGAGAGATTCCTTGAATCAGGGAAGCCCCATGGGGTCTTTAGATTTGCTCATACGGGAACTGTGATTCCCCTTCTCACCATGTTAGAACTCTACAAAGACTCTGTACCCCCTAGAGCGGACAATTTTGTCTTACAAGCCGACCGTAAATTTCGAATCTCAAATGTTGTACCCATGGGTGGAAACGTCGCCTTTGTCTTGTATCGCTGCAAAAATCCCACAAAAGCAAGCGACAATCAAAGGGAGACGGGAGAGAAGGAGGCATTCCGTGCATCTCAGATGAAGATTCAATTGCTTGTGAACGAAGCCGCTGTGCTGATGCCTGCTTGCGAGGGCCGCATGTATTGCAGTTTGCAGAAGTTTCTTAGCTACTACTCGCATATTAAGAAAAACTGTAACATCAAGAAAATATGCGGAACAGGAAGAGGAAAATGCAAGAAATCCAAGAATAGATCTACGGAGTAGCATGCATTTGCATGTCCGAATTTATACGAAGAACCTGTGCAGGCCGTGACAAACTGCGCCGGTTTGACGCATGTCTCCATATTATAGTGCTAGAATAATGGAGCAATGGACTAAAACACATTGTACATGAATGTTATGCAATCTTTTTCTCTATCGTGATTAAAAACGTGTAACCCTTTTTTTTTTTGGACAAGTAAATTACATCTGATTTTGTAAAACGCTCTTTCAAATAATGAGCCTTTCCGCTCTGATTTGAATAAAACTGATGCGAAAAAAAAAAACTGGCAACGGGTACATTCTTTTTATGTGGGTGGCCATGCCGTCCTTTCCGTTTTTGTGGTAGTGCACTGTAGCACTACACACTATGTCACCGGGTTGTAAGAGTGTAAGTCCGTGGTGACAATAGGCCCGCAGCGCGTACATAAATCACTAAAATAAACAGGTCTGTTGGATGCGTGCTTGAGTTTCAACGAAATGAGCGCCAAAATCGACAAGGATTTGTGACGCTGATGAATAATAAAGCACAAAGACGGATTACGTTTTTTTGCACACGTTGGCCGTGAAGCACTTATATTGGAACAGACTTAACTGATTAGAGTGTAATGTGAAGTGCTAGGTTTCTACCCCATATGAACCATGTGAGCGTTAGTCCTACTAATCGAAATGGGCCCACACAAGGACAGAGAAAAACTCTGACCAGGGTGGGAAATGAGCCCACGACCGTCGGGTTGGGTCACCACTGCTCTAACGACTGAGCTACAAGGTCAGATGGGAGCAGGCCGTGGGAACTGAAGATGTTAAAGAACTGTGTTGGGATGAGCATGTTCGTCGTTGTAGATCTAGAGAAGTCATGAAGACACTGGACTATAGATCTGGCCTCCGTCGGTTGTTCAAAAGGTGGTCAACGCTATCCATCGGATAAATCTTTATCCAGCCGCGTATAAACACTAGCAAAAAGAATTGAGTTATTCACTGGATAGTGATTAATCTAGTGGATAGTGCTATCCACCCTTCGAACAACTGGGGCCAGGATCGGAGGGTCCAAGTTCGAGTACCGGTGTAAGTGCATACTATACAGTTCTTTGTTTCCTGCTTACTACGTTGTAACACTGAGAATTAATGGATAAGTGTATGAATAAAGCGAGTTTCAATCGAGTGTGGTAAAACCAAAACCACAGTAATCAAATTGGCTAATCAAAGAGGACGCGGAGACAATCCGGTAAACCAATCAAAACTCGACGTAATTACACGTAGCCGACACAAAGCGCGGAAAAATGTGCACGCGCAAGCCACGATTGGCTATGGTTCCACTTCTGCATGATTGGTTGAAAAAATGGTGCGAGGTCTTTGAACCAATCACTGAGTGAAGTAATGCAAAACCAAAGCAATTCGCTAATTACTTTCGATACTCAATTGAAAACCGCTCAATACAAAAACCGATAAGATTATACGACAAATTTATGAAGATGAGCTAAGATGCCTAAGGGCCGATTTACACGGTACGACTTTGTCGCATGCGACAACGGCTTACGACAGGCTCACGACATGATTTACGATTGTTGTGTACGTCAGAAAAAATGTCGTAGCATTTTAAAACATGTTTCAAAACGCTGCGACAATCGTAAGTCATATCGTAGGCCTGTTGTGAGCTTGTCGCATGCGACAAAATCGTATCGTGTAAATCAGCCCTAAGATAGAACTTTGGAGGGTTGATAACTGCTTCAAACTCGGTAGTGTGGATATTTATTCAACCAAGGAAAAATGAGGATCGCCAATTTAACTTAGGTAAAAAACGGATTCAGTCTGAGCCCGGATTTGACCGACAACATATATCACAAGCAGCGGACCTTGAAGCGTGCAACTTGCAACTCTTTTCCGTGGAATAAAGCTTGGGATTTCATGACACCAATTGTATGCCCATGTATGGACTGCACTGACTATTACAGCTACTACACGTAGCACGTGCTACAGCCACTACAGCAACTACATGAACTACAGGTACTACAGCTACTACACGTACTACAGCTACTACGTGTACTACAGCTACCACGTACCACATGTACTACAGATATTACAGCTACTACTGGTACTACACTTATTGCATTAGTTGGCATGGTCGTACGTATGGTGGGTCATACTGATATGTATCAGGCGCTCAGGACATTTCCTAATATAACCGCCAGGAACCGCTTTATTTGCGCTTTGCCTTTTTGTTTGCGTTTCGGTTTTTTTTTGTGTGTTTTTTCCCTTAAATTTAATTTTTTGTTCGCGTTTTCTTTCTTTTTTTATTTGTGTTTTGTTTTTGTTTGCGTTTTCTTTTT
>NC_090890.1:27598373-27608373 GCF_036669925.1 Montipora capricornis | reverse complement strand
CGAAAATTGACGTTGGGTGCCCCTGATATGGAGATCGCAGTGACAACGATCGCCGAGATAGGAGATAGCAACAGTTCTATCTCAGCGGTCTTGGCGATCACAGCGATTATATCATTTTTTCTTCAGCGATCGTGCATACGGTAGCGACAGGGAAATTACAAGGATTAACTGCGTGACCCAAAATCTCTGGGTTCTTTGTATTTGTATTTCCCTTCGTTTTCTACCTCAGTGTGGCTCATAACTAAACTTCGACAGTTAAAACTTTAAAGGGGCCGGGGTCCCTCGGCTCTGGGACAGGGTTTTCGGACGGCTATCCTGTTACTGGATGGGCACGAACGGTTTTAAAGTAAAAGTAGAAAATAAATTTCTCGTCGTTGTATAGTTGTCGTCAAAACCCTAAACTGCCAAAAGTCAATATTTCGTTAAAGGCATTGAAATTGTAGTCAAATTACATAATATTTTCAAACAAATCCTTTGCACACGGATTATCCTGTGAATGTTAAATTCCAACGACAATCGCGCGGTTGAAAAGGCCATTACTGAGTAATTTTACTTTGAAGGGCAAAAAATCGAGGGGAAAATTTGTGTCTTATCGCACCGGAGACTGAAGATCTCTCGTGCGTCCACGTGCTGGTTAATCAGGTGAGCGACCGTGGTTTCACTGGCACGAGTAGCAAAACAGGAAAAACTGGTTTGAAAACTGGTGATTATGACGACGAAAACGTCATCAATATTGGCAGTATAAAATCCACAGCAGCCCTTGGAAATTAGCTCTTTTATGGCGGATGTTTATGAAGGGTTGTCTTGGGAAGGGAAAGGTGTAAATCCTGCTTTTCGTAGTCGTTTCGCAAGATCAGAATCCACGGTGAGTTCATATAACTTATACGGCTTTTTCTGCAAACGGAGTGACTTAAAGTTGTGTAAATTCGCGCTAATTTTAGGGCGTAAATTAACATAAATCGTTTCATATTAACCATCTACCGGTGTGGCGGGCCTTACCAGCGAAATTAACGGTGAAGGTGATAAACTCGGCGTGAAAATACAAAATGCATGATCGATGTCTCGATTGTCATGAAATGATTTCAGGATTTAACAGAAAGTTACAACACGGTAGTGCTATTTATTTTCTTGTTACTTCAACGACAGAAATTTATACGCTTGCCAAAGCTTGAGCTTAAACTTGAACGAAGCGAACGAATTTTATTAAGGTTATGTAGCATAAGCTAAAGCCTCTAGATTGCAAGTTCCAAGTAAATTATAAATAAGCGTATTGAAGTCATGTTTGGAGCTGTGTGGCATACATATAATTTGTGCGAGAAGATAAGGGCGTCACGGATTACTGGTTTTTCAACTTCAAATTATGCACAAATACGCAAGTTCAAAGGCTTTGTTCTTGTCTTTTTACGGTTGATCAGTTTGACGACAAAGAATAAGCATAGTCCTTTTTATATTGTGTTTGTAAAAATACTGGCTTCAAGGGCATCCGATTTCCATAAGATTTTTTGGGTAGGCTGGGCTGAGCAACTGTGCCCCTTACGTTGGACTTGGTGCTCTCTGTGCTATGATACCATTTTCCCATTGATTTGAGTCTGTCCAGCACCAGACAATTTTATTCATCAACTGGGTGGGGGGGGGGGGGCAACTCAATTGAATAAGTGGCTGATACACATGGGTTAGTGGTTAGTGAGTCTGTGAGTCTGTCTGTTCCTTAATGTATTTAATTTCTTCTTCCAGTGAAAGTACACCTAAAAATTTAAGATGGCTGTTCGTGGTTGCACCAGAAGAATTTCCAATCTTCTTCAAGTACACACTGAATGTGGGAAGCAAATTCACTCAAAAACACAACCTACATTGACAGGTGGTGATGATAACTTTATGCTCTTTATCTCAAGTGCAATTTAATTGGGAAGTCCTGTGGTCTTAAGTACACATATTGTTAAACAAGTCTAAGTGTTTTTTTTTTTTTTTTGAAAGTTTTCATTATTAGAGGACCCTTTATCCAAGTGTATTTTGGCACCTTTCGCCTCGAACACGATGATACTGCAATTTTTTTTTTTTATAACAATCTAAACAAAATTGTTGATAGGTGTTGTGAGGAAAGGTTATAAGCAGACTGAATGGCCTGCTATTTCTACAGTGCCAGAAACTAATTGTCAAACTAACCATCAGGCCTATCACAATGTTGCAAGAAACATTTGTAGTTTGAAGGTGCAAGGTGTGAGTACAGTCCATCATGTGTGCAAAGGGAGATTATGTGCACTGCACACCAAACCAGCAGCAAGATTACTTGCTTTCTGTTCTTGAAAGAAAGTGAAGCTTTGAACATCACTTTTTTGATCCAGCTCAGTTGTTATTGTTGCGGGCTTTGTTCAACCCCAGTAGAGAACATTGTATTTAATTAAACGTCCAGGGGTTTCGATAACTTTTTTATTAAACGGCTGGTTTTGTGAAGTAGGCGGCTGTGGCAAGAAGGGGGCCATAAGGTCCCTTTTTCCTAGGGAGATCTGGGGGCCTGCTCCCCCAGGAAATTTTGAAATGTAGGAGCTTGCAAATGGCATTTCCAGGAATCTGGGCATCAGCGTCAGTCACAAATATTTATGAACTCAAAGCTGCACATGGCCAAGTTAGAGCACAATTTTTTGCACTCTTGATCTCTTGTTGAAATACGACGAAATATTGCCTCCAGCTGGGCGCTTTCTAGTTGTGTCTTCCATTTTTAATAAACAACACGTGGAAAACTGGTATGATGTAGTTAATGTGATAATGTGTCCTTTAGACAAAAGCTCCAGGGGCCCGTTTCTCGAAAGTCCCGAAAACTTTTCGGGCCCGAAAAGCCATTTGTGAAATTGCCAACCACTTGTTTTTAGAAAGCCGATCTTTTAACATGTTTTCAAGGCAACAAAAAGAAAACTAACTGTGAAGTTTGGCGAATTAAATCCTCTCCGTTCTTGAGATACTAAGGGAATTGTGACACCCGAAAACGCCCCGTAAAGTTTCGGGACTTTTGAGAAACGGGCTCCAGGCCCGGTAGTTCGAAGGCTGATTAACTTAATCCCAGATTAACGTATACTCTTGTTTCACGTTTTAACTTTTTGGTGAAAGTTTCTTTTGCTTATTTTTGTTTTTCAAGATTGACCTCTTCTAATGTAAAGGTTTGCCGAATATCAGCGTTGAACAGCACTTGGGAGTAGAGAAATAAACTCCTTGGTTAATTTTTAATCTGGGATTAGCGTTAATCGGCTCTTGAACAACCGGGCCCCGGATGCTTATGATAGCAAACTATTTTAAATTAATGCACTTCCAAACATCGAGCACATGGACATAAGGTGAAGGAAACCTAATCACAGCATCCCTCGCATGACAAACTTGAATTCACAATATCCGGTTACTAAATGTCTGGCCCCAGTTATTCGAAAGGTGGATAGCACTATCCACTGGATAACTCAGTCGGTTTTGCTAGTGTTTATCCGGTGGATAGTGATTTATCGGGTGGATAGCGCTATCCATCGTTTAAACAACTGGGGCCAGGTTTGTAATAATTATGAATGTTACGAATGTCATCGAGGCAACATTTGGCACCAGTCTTTTGCCTCTGTTTATCCATATTGTGGACTTCAATCAAAGATCACAATGATGAGAGGCAAAGAGTGCAAATAACTAGGAATTCATAAAAATAACCTGGGTCCGAAAAAGAGTGGAACATGTAGCAAAAGGTTTCTTGAAATTCTAGTGGTTTTACTGAATTAAAATAAATGAAAATGGATTTTTGAAAAGTGAAACAGTGAGAATCGTGTAATTCAAGCTTATCGAAAAAGTAGGCGGCAATAACTTAAGGAGTAGCCGGTGGATATTGCGGGTTGCCAGCTTCTAATGAAAGCTCTGAACTTGAGGGATGTATTAGACATGGAATTCCAAGAGATAGTTTAAAAAAGCAAAGAAGTGACTAAATTTTGACCAAAGAAAAAAAAAAGTTCAAAGGATTTATTGAAGGCCCCCTGTCCAAAATCAACAGCTTAGTTCTTAAGTGGGCTGAGCTAGCTTTTTCTGGGCAATAACCCTGTTGACTTCACTGTGAAGGCATCATCTCATTGTCAACCTTTGCTTTTTTGGTCTAAAGGAATTCAAACTCAAGTAGCATGGAATGAGAGACTTGGCTGTGGCACAAGCAAAGAGGGAAGAGTTGTTGTTGTGACAGATAGAACTTGGTAAGGTTAAGGTTTTACACAAGTTTAAGCAGTGTCACAGATATGAATCGAGTCTTAGCGATGTTACCCTTTGATAGTGTCAGAAATGTTTGAGAAGAAAAGTGTATACAGGAAATCAATAAAAAGCATGATGATTTACAGTATGTCTCTACTCAAAGTCAGCAGCCTGTATCTGTTAGGCGTTTTGCCCAAGCTGTCTCCTATCTGGAATGCTGCTTGAAGTAAAGACTTGGACTAGTCCTAGACATTAATTTTTCTAAGTTGTGATTCTTGTCTTCTAGACCTTTTAGCTTGTTCATTTTTGTTTTCCCATTTCGGACCACCCTGGATGTTACACATACTCTAGGCTACATTTTCTTTCAAATGGTGTCTTATGCACATGCATATGTAGGTATAACTCGTGAAAAAACAAAAGGAAAATTCCTTTGAGACCAACACTGGAACACATGGTCTGAAATGGGGAAACAAAACATACAAGCTGAAAAGGTCAGTTGAATTAACATGTTAAAGTTGATTCAATGCATGATTGCATTTGTGCTGGCTGTCTTATTATAGAGGTTTAATTATTTAATCTGAACAAAATTTTAAATGTTATTTGCTTTTGGACAAAAGGTTTCTTAAAATGTAACAGGTCAGTTAAATTACTTGACAGTGTTTTGCTGACAACCCCAAACACTTCCTTTAGTGACTGCCATTTCTCACCAAATTTTTCACTTTGAAACTCTTTTTAGGTAAACCCCTTGTGGTCAAGTTCCTCAGAGGAGAATTCTTTGCCTTAAAAATATGCTTTTGTATAGTTCCATAGTTAATTAGTCATACAGTGTACATTGTAAGGTTGCATTCAGGGTCAGGGGTGAGAGCCTAGTCAGTCCATGGAATTTTTCACCCTTGTTAATACAGTGCTTTGTATTCAAACCATCACAAGAGTAGCTTTATAGATCATTATTGGTCATGCTTGCTAAAAAGGCAGTTGAAGGAAAATTTTCCAGGAACCTCTGACCATTGTTTAGTTGATGATGAATCTGTTAGTTTTTTGATTAGGAGGAAAGTTTTTTTAGAAAGGGACTACACTAGAAATATTAATACATTTGAATCGAAGTATCAACTACGCAATAGTTTTAAACACATTAACTTTAATACATCAAAGCCTGGTAAGTATCTTTTGCAAACTGGAAACTTTTGATTGGGTCTAATAATAATTATTTTTATATGCACTTTTGGTCATTACTCCTGTATTATGGAGTAATGCTTATTGAAGGCCAGCAAGATGTACTTGTTTGGGCCATTTATTATTTGGTGCTGACATGTAACTGTCAACAGGCAATGTGCTGATGGTTATGATTACAACAAGTTATTCGGCCCTCCACTTCCAACAGAACAAACTACTAGAACACCATCAGTGAAACAGCATTTTGTTGACAGGGATCTTTGGAGACAGGGTCATGTACAGAAAGGTATTTAAGGTTTCAAAAAATTTTGGGATAGTCCAAAAGGCCAGTGCCATTTCATCTTGCATCATGTAGCTTTGTTGATAAGTTTTCAAAAGTGTAACATTGCCTGGAGAGCAAATTGCACACTGGGTCATCAAAAACAAAGCAACTTAATTTTAAAATTCTTTAAAATGTCCCAGAGTGCAATGTGCTCTCCAGTATGGTGGCTTTTGTACCATATGATCGCCAGCGGCAAAGGGCCCATTTGATTGATAAAGTGTTTTTGCTGGAGTACTTGAATTCTAAATAAGGAAAGCCTTTCCTAAAAGGAAAAAAAATCAAAGACACTGCAAATATTTTTCCAAAGTACTTTTCAAAAGAACTTTCCCAAAGTAAGCAGCTTCTATTGTTTTTAAGTCTAAGTCGTTGTTTCGATTGTCTCAATCTTTTGTTGCTGGCTAGGGTAGCGAGCCAATCACATTATACGCTACAAGAGTTGCCACAACACCCAAAGTGTTGGCTACTTCACTCAGAGAAGTGCAAGCAGGGGTTTCATTAGATTAAGCGGGCACCCCTACATATGGTCTGGCTTTTGATCTTGAGACCTCCTTTGAGCAAAGGTGGGTGGTGTACTCAGTGTAGATGGGTACTTGTACCCGGGTCCCGGCTTCTAATCAAACCCCTGTGGTGGCTACTTTTTTTGCTAAATGAATTAATTAAAGACTGATTCTTTCAAACTTAAGATTAAAATTCAATTTGATAATGACAGTTGGTTACTCTTATCAAACCAGGCACCAACTTGAAATTCTATTGAAATTTGTAAGTGAAGTGTACTTTATAGCTGATTTTAAGCACTTATTCACGCCATTGCACACTCCATAGAAAATTTATGAATCAGTAATGCAAAAGATGAAGTGGAAAGAAAGGAATGCATTTGAACAAAAATTGCACAACCAATGATCGTTAAACCTAATTTTCTCTGCAAATTCTGAGACCCCCTCCCCTGTTTGTTGTTCTAATATCACTTGAACTCTGTAGGTAATGCCCCCTGGGCAAGACCACTTCTACCATGTTTTGGTAGTGGTTCAGCGCAATATTCATCACTTGCTGGTGATGGGGTGAACTCCTCGGGATCATCCAATCAGATGAATCCATCTCTCGTCATATTCGACAAAGATGGGACCTTAATTGATGTCAACACTGTGTGGATCCCATGGATGGAGAACCATGTACGTGAACTTGAAGAAGCAACCGGGCTTGACCTGGCAGATGAAATGTATAAGGAAGTGGGATACTGTCCTAAAAAGCAGGTCTATGCTGATGGCGGTCTGCTGGCTCATGCAACTATAGCTGAAATCCGACAAGCGTTTGTAGCAGTTCTGGTTAGGAGTGGGGTGAGCAAAGAAAGCGCACAGAAATTGGTCAGCAACTGTTGCAAGGATTTTGACAGCGGAGGCCATGATACTTTGGAACCCTTGGGTGATCTCTCTTCAATCTTTCACAATCTTAAAGCCAGGGGGGTTAAGACTGCTGTGTGCACCACAGACAGCCGTGAGGGCACACTGTCTGCTCTAGACAGGTTAGGCCTGATGGGCATGATTGATAAAGTAGTTTGTGGGGATGACAAAAATATTAAGCCAAAACCCCACCCAGAAACTGCACTTGGCATTTGCGAAGCTCTCAGTGTTTGCCCAAGCCAAACTGTCATCATTGGTGACACCATGGCTGATACCACCATGGGGAATTTGGCTGGGTTGGGTATGACAATTGGTGTTCTTAGTGGAGCTGGCAATCGGGAATTCCTAGAGAAGGAGGCAGATGTTGTTCTCAACAATATCGATGAGCTTCTTGATACTTTGTATCCAAACGATTCCTGATCGTACTATCATTTCATGGGAAAGTGGTGGTAAGTAATATCCAATTAATATGGATTGCAGTAACAGTTACTAAAACAAGATTTCAGATACAATTTCTAAGTCTTTCAGTAATTTCGGCATATATTAGTCTGAAATTTTACAAGTTAGTCTTAAATATCATTACTCTTTCTTTTTCATAAGAACATCGGGGCTGAAATTTGCGAAATTTAAGAATATTTTAAGTAAAAACCTGAGGCTTAAACGGAAAAGTCATAAGCAATAATTAAGAGTATTGCAAGAATATTTTCAGCCTAAAATCGGCCTGGGCCGGAAAAACAATACTCTTATAAAAAAGAAAGAGTTTAAATTAACAAGTTACATGTACAGCAGTCTTAAATTCTGCAGGTTAGTCTTGCATTTCATTACATACAAACTGAGCAATTTTCTTTTATTTGATACTTGCTTCAACAATGACTCAACTTACGTTAAGGACATAAAGATGTAAGTGTTTTAATATTTGGATGTAACGGTGTTACAACATTAGAAACGCTCTTTAATAAGGTCTCCTTATTTATTAGGAAAGAAAGGATAGTCTTGAAACTTGATCGTTACTACATGTACATATTGATCTGCAGATTATTAGTGTCGACATTTGCACTAATTTGTTGGCCTATATGTTGAGAATTATTGCTTCTTTGTGCAAAGAGAGACACTAGGAAAAACATGGGTTTTTTTTTTCTCTTTGGCTAGACAGTGACCCATTATTTATTTCTTTAAGATTATCAGCAAGTGAGCATTACCCAAGATGTGATATTTCTTTTACTTATTTGTGAATGCAGATTTTTACTCACAGTTTATGATAGGTTTTTTAAAAACAAAATTAAATTTTAGAAATCACAAACAATCCGGTGGAGTGAAAAACTGGGGATGTAATTATCACATGAGCTGCACCAAAAAAAAAAGTCAATTTCTTGTGGAGTTGCTGAATTGCACGGACATGACCAAAGTTTGTTCGATCAAGTGTCCTTTTTCTCAGTTCCCAACGTCGCCTTTAACATAAGAGAGATTTAGCATTTTGTTTTCGAGAAACGGCGAACGCGTGAAAATTCTCTTGCTCGAAATTTTTCTTTTCTGAAAGTACTTCATTTCTGTAGCAAAAAGGCGAGAAAAGAGTTTTAAAAGAAACTAGTTTCTTTGACTTTTGCCGTCTTTACTGTTGCCGTAAACACGATGCTAATTCTCTTGTTTTTGATGCCGCGTGATGGACCGGACGAAGGGGGCGTTCAGAAAGCTGGGATGTAGAAAAGAGCCAAAATTTAAGATAAATAATACTGTCAATAAAAGCTTTTTGGATGGTTGAAAAGAGATTAGTTTTTTTTAAAGGTGTAACCCGCCTCGATGAGGTATGTTGTGATTAGGCTAAAAGTGTGCACTGGATGCATCTCCCATGAAGTTCCACACTTATTTCTGGAGGTCTAACATTTCAGAGAGTAGCTAGACTTAGGCCTAAAGAAAAGATTAAAGCTCAAGGTTAGCTTTTATGAATGTTTAGGATACTTTCTATATTGGTAAAACTAACCTGTGACCTAAAAAAAATACCAGCC
This sequence comes from Montipora capricornis, assembly GCF_036669925.1. Classification (NCBI taxonomy): domain Eukaryota; kingdom Metazoa; phylum Cnidaria; class Anthozoa; order Scleractinia; family Acroporidae; genus Montipora; species Montipora capricornis. Next base: position 27,599,278 of record NC_090890.1, on the reverse strand, counting down.
GCATTTTCTTTTTAAGCCGTTTTTCATGATTCCCCTTCCACCCTTGAAAACTGAAAAACTGTTCCCTTTTGATTAATTGCCTCTAACCTAGGGCATAGCTGGTACAGTATTTAAAAATATACAAACTATTCTGGCTTATGGTGCTTTGTTCTTTACCTTTTCCCATTCTGCTTTCCTCGTTGTTTTTCCGTCACGGAAATGATAAGCTGTTATTTTTCGTTGCCTGACAGACAGTCTGTGAACGTTGGCTCAGCAAGAAAGTCCGTTGGTGATTCTTTCTTAAAGTTTTCGTGGGATCAATCGGATTCCTCGTGATCCCTTTGCGCTCCGTAATTTCTAAAGTCGACTTATGTGCAAGTTTGATTCTCGTACTGTTCTCGTCAACTGCCCTTACTTATACAGGTACGAAAGGGCGTTGCCATTCATTAATACCTGGGGCCCGTTTCTCGAAAGTCCCGAAACTTTACGGGCTATTGTCGGGTGTATTTAAGTCGTCAAACTTTACACTTAATTTTCTTTTTGTTACCTTGAAAACGCGTTAAAAGATCGGCTCTCCAAATTAAGCGGTTAGCAGTTTCACAAATGGCTTTGCAGGCCCGAAAAGTTTTCGGGACTTTCGAGAAACAGGCCTCTGGCCCTGGTTTATGAAAAGGTGGATAACACTATCCACCGGATAAATCACTTTTCATTGGAGAACGCAATAGGCCATTTCCGAGTTCATGTCTGCCTCCTCTTCAAAGCTAGTCTAAGTGCGAAGTTTTTGTGATGGTAATTATTTCTACTTTACATATGAATGAACCTAATTTTCATAACAAAAACTTCGCACTTGGACTCGCCTTGAAGAGGAGGTAGACATGAACTCGGAAATGGCTTATTGGTCTCGCTTTTACTTTGAGCAGTTTTCA
>NC_090890.1:27578373-27590873 GCF_036669925.1 Montipora capricornis | reverse complement strand
TAAATAAGAATCTGCCGTGATAAATTCCGCCTGAGTGTACATGTAACTCGAAGTGCTTTGTTATGTTCCCATGTAATCCATCTAGCCCTAGTAATGAAAACAGAAGCGCGTTTTGATTGGCTGGTAGGAAATATGAGCGTGTCTCAAGAAAATCTGTTTCAATCAAGAAGTAAAAAAAGACAGCATTTTCCTTCGAATTATTTTTGATAAATATTTTATAGCAGAAATCGAGAACTTTTTTCCGTATCTAATCACTCGCAGGAAGGGAAGGGTGCTTTGACTACAAATAGTCCTCTGAACAAGAACAGCGCGAGCAGAGAGAAAACAATTTGCCAGCACAACAAAAATCTTTTTCCTAGCAACTTCCCAATACTTCTTTTTCCAGCCAAGCAGCAGATACACACCAGTCGTGCGGATTCCCCTGCAATTGGATATAGGATTTGAAGTAGTCAATAAACTAGTAGTAATCAAAGATTAGGAGTGCATTCTCCGCCTGTGATAATAGTTGTCTGTTGCTGAAATCATTACTGTGAACGGCGGAAGTTTTACAGACATATAACATACTGACAAAGTCCACTATTGTTCTGTGGATTTTGATTTCCTTGCTTTATTTAATGCGATTCGATATGACCTTTGATGACACGTTGCGTGACGGCTCCAGTTTCGGTAAACTAGCAAATTCATGTTATTAAACGTCACATTTTCACTTTTACTGGTAATGTTTCAGCATGAAGGCTGATTTCTAAAAAGAATACTTGTGTTACATCTAGTACTCCGGGTATTCTGAGCTGGAAGCACAAATATCAGCTAACATCTGTAACCTTTGCTCTCGCGTTTCCGGCCCGTTTATCCGTGCTTTATGTTAACAAACTCCCGGAAAAACTCCGTGCGACTGGCAATAATTATTATTTCCGCTGATGAATAAAAATAAGTCAGCATTTACATTGCTCTTCCTTAGTTCTGGCTTACTCTTATAGGTCTTGGCTTCAGAGTACTCTTCCATCGATTCAATTTCGACCTTCGCTGAGTACAGACTGAACAATTTGTGGCCACTGGAACTATATATTAAAAAAAATGTAATCAAAATATAATTAAAAATGTAATCAAAATATAATTATTAAAAATGTAATCAAAATATATATATTAAAAAAAATGTAATCAAAATATAGCCAATGAAATATGGCTGTTCCCACGCGTACGGTTAACATACCAAAGCCAAGGCGATTCGTTGCAGCTGGAGCATCTCGAAATCCTAACTCGAAAATCCAACTCGAAATCCTAACTCGGGAGTTAATTTGTCTCATAATAAAGCTGAACTACTGTAATAAGACGCACGTGTTTAATCGTGTTTAATCGTAAACAATTTGCGTGACGCTACGGACACAGACTCGCCGGTGCGTGCTTTATAAAAATAAAAACTATTCCTTCCAGAAAAATCAAATAAATATTATCGGCGCATCTTACAAACTTTGAATGAAGATCTTGTTTTTTTAACGGAGAGCACTTTACCGTTTGAATCAGCGAATTAAGCACGGTAGAACCGAAGATATGTTTTTTTTTTTCGTGTATGCCGTGACATTGCACAATGCCCTCTCGCCGGCGCGGGCCTTAGAAAAGCAAACTTTTCCCTCGCCATTTCACATCGCTGTAATCAAAATTCAAGGTGTAAAAATAAGAAATATTTTAGCTTGTATTTTAAAAATAATTTGTGTTAGCAATATTCATCATATTATAGGCTTGTTAGGTCCCTGGGTGTTTTTCGAAAATCGCTAAAGTACATCTACCATGAAAACTCAAAACACGTCGTCTTTCTCTGGTTAAACAGAAAAATCCAGCGTATCGAGGCGTATCAATTAATCCTTTATACCACAAAGGTAATAAGCCGTTGGAGCAAGAAAATTCGGTCTTATTCACAGATCAAGTGGGCGGTTGAAAAAGGGAAACAAAAAATCAGGTATGATCCTAAAATAGATTGGCGACGCGCTCATTCACAGGCGGTGAGCGGTGAAAGGAAAATGAAATGGAACGTCATCGCGGAATGTCATTACTTTTACTTGTAATTTATAAATGCAACCGACGAAGGGTTTCAATAAAGCTTGAACCTTCCAACACGTCCGACAAACAGCGAAGCACGAGGCACAATGATAAAGCTTGAACCTTCCAACACGTCCGACAAACAACGAAGTTTTGCGCAACGAAATTGTGACGTCATTCAAAATGGCGCCGAAATGTTGAACCATGGAACGAAAAAACACGGGTCAGCTTTCGCTTGCTTGCACAGGGCACCTACACGATAACAGGCAACCCAGAAGATTAGGAAGCGTTCTGTCTCTTTAGTCGAACTTTATTGAGTTAGGTTCGGCTCATGAGCGGAGCGGCGTTTGGATCGGGCCTTAGCCTGATTCTCAGACGGTCAAGGTCGCTCTTGTGACGCACTCTTCTCCCTTTCCCGTCTGATGGACTTCATTCCTTAAATTCCAGAAAATGGTAAGTTCGATCAGATTGGTGTAAAAAAAAAAAAAACAGTAGAACCATGACGTCAGGAACATGACCTTAAATGAAGCCAATCAGACGGGATCGGGAAAGGGAGAAGAGTGTGTTATACCAACCTCGTTCCCAGGGTTTTCTCCTACAGAATTAACTGAAGAGAGTGTAGTGTAACGTGAAGTGCTAGATTTCTATATGAACCATGTGAGCGTTAGCCCTACTGATGGAACTGGGCCGAACCTACTGATGGAACTAGGCTCCTTCCCCTGGAGCGACCTTGGACCGTCTGAGAATCAGGGTATGATAATCTGGGATGGTCGGGGACGAATCGGGAAAATGAGAAGAGTTTCTATTTTCCCGACGTGTCCCAGATTTTTGCGATCACTGGCGATCATTCCCGACAAATGAAAACTCAAATTTGTACTTAAATCTGGGACGTCGGCGATGGTTTTCGTACGTTACCACTCTGCAGCAAATTGCATGTATCAATTTTTGGCGCACTTTCTATTTTCCGCCAAAGTCACTAGCGGGAGAATCCATCACAAGCGCAAAATCTGGGAGGGTCGGGAAACTGCGAAATCCCGCATTCTCTGGGATTTTCCCAACGTGAAAACTAGGCTTAATTAGATATCATTTTTAAAAAAATGACCATTATTTAGGGGGCGTATGAGCTTCTTACAATCTCCTTCTTAATGCTTTGAACAATTCAATATCCTTTAGGATCTTTAGATCTCAGGGCCCTTCTACTCTCTCTATCTTTCTTTCGAAAGGCCGAGTGGTGCAAGTTTGTCCTTATCTTCTTCAGTGGGAATAGCAATATCACATGTGATGTCGTAGTGACGTAACCTTGGTAATTGCGTGACGCGTGCGATTCTCACATTCACACATTAGATCACATGCAAATATTACTTGATTCTTTTAGTTAAACTTCCTTTTGGCTTCTAGATTGCACAGGTAAGCAAACGTATTCACGGAATCCTTGTGTTTTTGGTAACGAAAACACACCTAAATTAAAATCTTGCTTTCGTATATGAATTTAATTTAGCTTAAATCATCATAGGAACGAACGCGGTTGACATTAACAGTACAGCACAATGGAAGTATCACGATTTCTTGGTCACATTCGTGGCCTTTTAAATTATGGGCAAAGTATTCTGTAAAAGTGAGACTGAAGTAAGACGGAATTTATAATGTAGATTATGCCTACGTTGTGGTGAAAAGTGCTTATGTAAGCAGACATTAGTTTACTGCACTCAACCAGCTGCTTTGGAGAATTTTGAATGTAGCTTTAATTCCAATATTTAAACTTAAGCTCAATATTAACACTCAGTTTCTTGTGCTATTTGGTTGAAGTTATGTCGGGTAATCATTTAAAACTTAACTATTCAACGGTACCCAACGAGCAAATTAATTCTAGGCTTCTTGTATAAATACTGTCTAAAGAGATATTGTTATCATGCATACCACAATTTCATCTTCGCTGAAAATTAAATTGTCCGAAAATATTAGGGAAGGAAAACTTTATTTCAGAAATTGCAAGCTGATTGTTACCTTCTAAGAACTTCTCAGCGAACCATTTGCTCATCCAAAACTGCTAGGTGACTTTTAAGAAGTGCCAAACTTGGAAAATCATCCCTTCCGAATACATTAAGGGTCTACTTTTCCCTGGTTGCAAATGTTTTAGATGTTTTGGGAAAAAAATCTATAGCTGTTTAGCAACTTAGTACTGAAATTCTTAGGACATTTTGACTCTCCCGAACACATATTTCACGGAATATTATCGTTGGGTGCCCCAGACTATATTCCTGAAAATCAGGGCCTGAACAATCCATGTAATTGATGATTGATGACAATTGATGGTAATCGCTATCAATAATTAATCGATTGATATCGATAATCGATGGACAATCGATCGTGCAAATTTTGTGATTATCGATTGTCATTGATAATTGAAGAGAATCAATCAATTAAGTAACATTGATTGTCATCAATTACCAATAGGAATGCCAATCCATGGCACTCGGCAGTTTGCTACCACTTTTGTGTAATTATCGATTGGTCATTGATTGGCCGATGCTAGTCGATGCTATTTAATTAACCGTCATTGATTGCCATTGACTGATCGGTTGATTTTCCGATCATCCATTTCTATCAATTGCTCAGGTCCTGGAAAATTCACTCCTACCGAATTATTAGCCATAGCAACTGCTATCAGTAATTTCTTAGTTGATCTCTCCTGTTAATTGTTCTTTCAAGGCTGCATGAAAATCCCTCTTTTAGGAAAAAAAAGTTCACTGATTTTGCTGTCTAACACCAGGCATAGTTAATTGGGGGTAATTGTTATGAACCCTGACAAATTTCTTCGTTGTAGCGTTTTTGTTCTCTTTTTTGGCCTTGACCGTGCACAAAACACAATAGCTGTTTACTCCGTACTGAGGAACTAACTAATAGAAACGTGTTGGTTAAGTGTATGAGCGTAAAAGAAAAGATTGTGCACTGTCGTGGACTTTCCAACCTAAATCTTGGCATCTTTGTTTGCTCTTTTGATGTTTGCCGAGCTTCCAAACAACAGTCCCCTCTATTAACTATGCACCAGTGTGCTTTTACTCCTCACTGGCTAAATGGGTAACAACTTCTAGGTCCAGTCAAAAACTACATGTACGTCCCCCATGACTCTTTCAAGCATGAGAGTACCCTGAGACTTAAGCCGCGTCTACACAAGCAATTTTTGTGTAACCAATCTATTAATTTGCTGAAAAGCTGGAGTGTTAGCTTTTATGTGACAAATAAAAGTTGACCAACACTCAGGGTCTTTAAATAACTGAGGAGAAAGTGCTGCCTTTGTAATTGCATCTGCAAATGTTTAGACTCTCTAGTCTTCTTGGATAAGGACGATAAGCCGGAGGTCCGGTCTGACAAGCCTTCAATGTTCATGAGGCTGTGGGACGGAAAAGAACCCGCACACTTGTTGCAAAGAGTAGGGCATGTAGTTCCCAGTGTTGTGGTCCGTCTTTTGTGGTATATCATGGTTGGGAGGGCAAAAAGGCGCACTTAATTTGGAGCCTTGCTCTGTTGTGCGACCCCAAAATTGGTTGTGTAGACAACTAGTCATATGAAATGTGGTAAATTTAGTGAGCTCCATGGGAGAATGACCTGGCAACCTCACCTCGTTTCTGCTTTATCTCTTTAGTTATGGCCACTGGTACCGAGTATCTTCAATTCCTTCCAGTTGTTCTTTGCTTGTTTGCATTGATTGCATTCATCACTGCGTGAGTCATGGCTTCACTTTATAAATGATAAATTTTAGATTCAGGCTTGAATTAAATTTATTAACTTGAGACATACAATCCTTGCTTGATAGTAACTGTTGTAATTTTAAGCGTGACATGTGAACTACTTTGAGTTGTTCCCGTGTTGCTGTAATTGGTCTGACTAGCGACTAACCTGACTGTTTGTGTCATACATACACATACTTTTCTTGACTTTGAATAATTTTGTCACGTCATGAAACTTTTGGAAAGTGTCGCAATTTTGGCGTTTTTTACAGTTTTGGTACTTTGCTACAGTAAATACCTCTTACTAACCGAGTTCGAGGTCCGTACTGTAAGTTACGGACCGAGTTTTTTCCCGTTGATTTATGACCCAAGCGCGAAGCGCGCGGGCCATAAATCAACGGGAAAAAACGAGGATCCGTAACTTACAGTACGGACCGAGTAAACGAGGTTAGTAAGATATTTATTATATCTCTGAGGTTAACGCGCCGGCAAGGAAACTAGTCAAAGTGAAGCGGAAGGTTCAACTGCCACAAAGAATGCCGTGCCAAAATCCCAAAAACTAAATCTTCTAAATAGTTGCTTGCAAGATTCAAACAGTTTTCAGTACAAGTTTATGCAACAGAAATGACATTAAAAGCTCGCTAGATGATGTTTTGTCGAAATTTTAAATTGAACGGGCTGTACAGCGGGCCATACTGTAGAATATGGCCCGCTAATTTAGCCAATTACAGCGTGGTACTATCTGAGAGATATAATAAATACTTTTCTTGACTTTGAATAATTTTGTTACTTCATCAAAGTTTTGGAAAGTGTCGCAAGTTTGGCATTTTTTAAAGATTTGGTACTTTGCTACAGTAAGCGATAATATGACCTTTTTAGGTATGGCTTAGCTGTTCAGGAAAAGGATGTGAGTGCTCTGTGGCCATACATAAGGTAAGTGTTAATTTTTTTCTTACTAGAGCTTTCATCTACAGAGAGTACCATTTGTCAATTCACCTTTTTCTTATACCACAAAATAACCAGATCACAGCTGTACCCTACCTGTGAAGGTTAATGCAGTTCCTTTTTTCTCATTCATTTATGGATTTGTTGTACATACTACTTGTAATAACAGAAAGCAGTATAATTTGTTGTCAAGTGTTTGCCGGGCACCAGATTTTGAATCCAGAGTCCAAATAACTTTGTGTTCACGGTAGTAAAAGCTAAAAGAATAATAAAATTATTATAATAATAATTATGATTGTCTTGTGTAATTTTGCTTCCAATCAACTTCTTATTCCTATCTCAGGTCTACTTCCCACCAGTTCTTTCTAGGTCCAAGGGATCTTGGTCAATTAAGGATACTCTATTTTGCTTTCATGCACACAAGCATTAATCTTTGTGAATAGGGCAGAGGGATGTACCAGAAACTGCAAATATGGGAATGGCAAAACTGTAATAAATTAGAGATACAGTGTCCCTCTCAATAATGATACTTGGCTTTTCTCTTGTCTGAAAACTGAAAAGTCACAAAATGCATCAACCTGGAAAAGGCGAAGCACTGAGTTGCCTAAAAAATATTGTTAACACAATTTGGAATTTTCACCATACCCATCTTTGCAGGCATGTTGTGTGCCATAAATTTGACATAACATATCGAAAACCACAAAGGTTTCAAAAGCTCTAGGCCACCCCCAGTTGAGGAGAGATGTCGTTTGGCATTAGACAGTAAAATCTATGAAGTTTCACTCCCAGGAGCTTATAGGTTAATGGAGAGGGGACATAATTCTTGACTGCTTAACGGAGGCAACATAGTAATGACTGCTTAACCCATTGACACCCCAAACATCCTAGGACGCAGCCAGTTGACAAGTAAAACCATCTGGCCTTTGTCTGAGTAAAATCTCCCTCCCCAGGAGTCATTGGGTATGAATAACTTCTGAAACTGACTCAAGTACTTGTTTTTAAGTGATGCAGGAGCTCAACCACCTCAGAGCTGTATCTTTGGACAACTATTAAATTTAGCAGCTGTCATAGGTAAGAGGTTGGCAACCGTATTTGACAACATGGCGGGATGTAACAAGAGACCACCTACTAGACATTTGCCCGGTCCCACATGCCCAGCGTTACACCTCTGTCAATCCTTTCAGTGGGGAACATTATTTTTTATATTAATTTTGTCTAATACTTTTGTCAGGCAAGTTTTTGGATGTTTGCTTGGGAAAGTTTTTTGTTCCAGCTTGAATCTAAATGAACAACTGGCCAAAATTCTCAGAAAGCCAAGGTAGACATTATATATAGTCATGGCATTTTGTTTGGTTTCAGGCATAAACTAGCATTAGTAATAAATTATTATTGGGTTAATTGTACTTTCAAAGAAATCAATCCAGACAAGAATTCTTAAATGCTTGTCCGACATTCTTTAGATTGTCAAAACTCAAAATTATGTCCTATTTCCTCTTCTTTCACCACTGTCTTGGACTCATTACCAAAGTAATGCTTCAAGCGTATACGAGACCCAAATTGTGTGCTTTGCTTTGAATTTTTCAGGGTTTGCTATTATTTTCATACACTATCATCATGTGAGAGAATCCAACATTACTGGCTTGCCACTTATACAAAGCCTAAACTATTGGTCTTTGTGGATTGGTGGCCTTTCTTGCTTAGGCATGTCCATTGTTGCAAATTTTCAGGTACTGGTAATTCCTTCTAAACTTACTAGTGAGTTTAAATAATAAAGTAAAGCTGTTTGGCAGTTACTTGGGATTTTCAAGGGTATACCAGGTCATATTCCTAACTGGACTGTGGTGTTTCGTTGTAGACAAAAATCCCCCCAACAAAAAGAAGTGACCTATTTGGAGAAATAAACTGTGAGATTTAGAAAAATCAGGTCAATTAATGGTCCATGTTTAAGTAAAAATTAAATCAAAAAATCAAGCCAAGTTTCAAAAAAATATGTCTGACGCAAAAGTGCAGTCAACTGGAAAAATTAAAATTGAAATAAAAATTAGTTGAGAGGAAGTGGAAATGATTTGCAACCTCAACCGGATGTAAGGGGCATATCCTTATATTGTATCACAGGAAGTGATGCGTAGGCTGGCTTCCCAACTTCGAAGACTTCTTTCTTTCCTTGGGATGGCTGAGAGAAAGTTCAGAAAAACGGTTCATTTCAGCTTTTTCTGATACCTCAAATTTTCTGGTCCTTAGATTAGAAGAATACGACCGAACACTGGCAACGTTGATTATAGCCTGTTTGTAAGGTGTATGGGCAAGCAGATTCCCAATGAACCTGCACAGCTCAGTTTTAAAAACCACCTGCTCAGCCGAAATGTTATTTTCCTCACGGGGAAATTAGAACCCACAAATGACCAGCTCCCAACATCAGTGGCTTCACATCTCAGTTGGTTAGAACGTCACACTGGTATCTCGAGGTCACAGGTTCAATTCCCGTTGAAGTCCTGAATTTTTTGACAGGCTTCTCTGTGCAATTGCTAAAATTGCATCCATAACTGCGAGCATCATTATCATCATCATATATCGTCATTATAGCTTTACTTGATTTCACATCCACAGTTCAGTATATGATTCGTTTCATATATCATTTCGTTCATTAATTTGAACCATTGTTCAGACACCTGAGGGACATACTTTTTGTGGAATGTTTTTGAAACCGTTCAAAAAAGCTTGCACTCTGTGTTTTCTTGGGTCTAAAAATGCTCAGCTACGCCCCATGTTTTTAAACCCGGTAAAACACTGCTGCTCGTTTTTTAAACAGTACTCAATCTGAAGCAATCCGTCTTTAATTACTTCAATGTAGGGAAAAAAGGTAGCCAACTTCTGTGTGTGAAGTAGCTAACTCTTTTATCAGCTGTCAGTACATGTACTTATTGACCCCATTTTCCTCTGAAAGTTGTATATTTTGTAGTATTATGTTGGGAGTCAAAAGAGGCCTTAAGTTTGTATAATTTGCACATTTTCAAGCATGTTCTCTGTGAAACGTTTTTCCATTGCACTTGCCCACTGTGAAGTTTACAAATTAGTATAATGCAAAAAAATAATGTCTTGGCATTTCAGGTCGTTAATTCCCTGGCAGTGCATATGGTTGGTGCCATCATGATATTTGCCTTAGGAATGGTGTATTGTTGGATGCAAGCCATTGTCTCATACAAGATGAGATCCCAAGCAACAAGTTCTACTTTGAGTTCTGTCACAAGATTTGTTCTGGCATTTTTGGTTACTGTGTTCTTAATCATAAGTATCCTTTAAACAGATCCTATTTGTAAACTGTTCTTTTATGTAGTTCTTACTTAGGGCACTTTCCTTTTGTTGGAACTGGCCAGCCAGACCTGTCAGTTTGTAAAGAAAATGCAACACTTGGACGGAACACTTGCATGATAATCCCTTAAATTGCATTATTCTGGAGGTCGGAGTATAGTATATCATCCTCAAAGTGTGTTATTTTGAAGGAATTGTAGAGTTAATCCTTCCAAATGTTTGGCTGGTCTGTTCTGTCAGACAGAAAGCATCCTTAGTTAAGGAGGTGATTAATTTAATTAAGGTTTCTAAAAGGATTTATTACTGTAATTTTGTAAGTAAAATGATGTGGAATCTGGATTGATTATCTTCATTATTTTGGTATAGTAAATGTAGAATCAGTGTTGGTGTGGTTGTTTAATAGGGCAGTTGTCTTTTACCAATGTATTCTTTGTTCTTGGTCTTTAAAAATGTTTCCTTTGGCTTTTGTTTCGGTAAGTAAATAATTTGAAGCTTTTTTCCTACTATGTCAAGTGTGTCAATGTCGAAAATGATAGTTGATCTTCGATTACTAAACCAGCAGTGGTGTAGATTTTCTGATAAAGCCTTATTGAATGATTCTCACATCCAAAGTTTTATGCTCCAGAAATGTTAGAATGAAAATCATAATTTGTTGATTTCAGTTCATTGTCCCCAATAGACGAGTTCACGCTCTTGAGTGCATCATGGGTAATCAGGGCAAGATGGCGAAAAATTCAAGGGTTTGTAAGAAAGTACAAAACGATGAAAAGTATTCATGATATGCAATTTTGGGTTTTTATTTTGCAAAACAGAAGATATGCGCTCAAAGGTGGAGAGAATGGCTATTGTAGAAATAATTTTATTAACAAGAGCTTCTGTCATACATTTCTCGTAATTCCAAAGGCACAAAATTACAAAGAATGTATGGAGACAAAAAAAAAAACAATATTTAGGAATTCCAAAGAGCGGTTACCAAGTTTATCTCAGTTGTGAACATGAACTTATTTGTTTGGTTTATGAAGGCGAAAGTCTAAAAAGTAGAGTCATGTACAGTACATTTTGCTTTGAATTTCCCGCCATGTTGCCCTGATTACCCATGATGCAATTAAGAGCGTGAACTCGTCTATTAGTGCTCCAGCGCTAAAAGACTAGAAAGTACTTTTACTTTCCTGTCCTTTCCTTTATGACAAACATTTTTATGTTGTTCCTTGATAATACAATCAACTTTAAAATAGCGTTTTCAGCTGGAACTGCAAGCGTAGCAGCATATACAAAACATCACAAGAATGCCACTGGTGTATCAAGATACGAAATTAAATGGAAAGAAACCGATGATGTAAGTTGTGTGCCTGCTTTACAAATTCGTATACAGACAAGCTAGTCACATTTTATTCTTAAATTTTAATACCGAAACAAATGAATTTGCTATTATTTTGACTGTGCTATCGCAAGGTGTGTCCTTTGCCTGTGGCCATTGAAGAATTATTATTTCGGCCCTGCAGAGCTGTTCTCACTGTCCCCCGTTATACCCAGGTTTCACATATTTTTAGACCACCCCTTCTACTTGGGTTATTAGGCTTCATCCTTTCTGGGTTTTCCTAAACAATTCTCAAGGCGGCAATTCTTATTAATAGGTAAATTTTGTTTTATCAAGCGTGCTGATAAAATGTCGGAGACTGGGACTTGTAATAATAATGCGTGACAATTTAGAATGAGTGACATTATTGATAAACTGTGAAAGATAAGTGTCAAAGACCGGAAGCTTGAATTCAGCCCGTCTGCATGCAATCGTTAGTGTATAAAATATAACGCCTAGTGTTTAGCCTTTGGAGTGTGTTGATCAGTATCGAGTCGAGTAGTTGTACCAATCAGTTTGTCAGAGAGTTGTTTTATTAGTTGAGTCGAGCCTTTTGTTGAGGAATTTGTGAGTTTAATCAGACGTAGACCTAGATGCCTAAAGACTGTACCAAGAAGCCGGTTAACCAATTAAACCAGAGGACCTTGTGAGTATAAATCGTTTGCCTGAGTTCACTTTCGTTTTCATTGTCTGCCTTGTCGATTTTGTGTGGAAATACCGCTTTGGAGGCGAGCGTTTTCCCACACCTGGCACCTCCGACGGGACCTTTAACGAAACCATGGATGCCTTGGAGACTAAATTAACGCAACTGAAACTAGCCGCGGATCGAACCGAGTCGATAAACGCTTTAAGGAATGAAACAGCCATTGAACGCCACCTCTCCGCCCTAAAAGCCCTTACAGTTGAAGCCGATCAATGCAAGAGAGTTGTTGAGGAGACAAAAATTGCCGCTAAAGAAAGCCCCGAGGATCTTAACCAGTGGATTACTGAAGTTGATGGCAAGATCCTATATGCTGATGAAAGCGTCAAGAGCCTGAAAGAAACATTAGAAGAGCTTCGCCACGAAGAACTACTTAAAAAACAAGAAAAGGAACTAGACTTCGAACAAAAACTTTTCGAAACAAAGA
>NC_090890.1:27558373-27568373 GCF_036669925.1 Montipora capricornis | reverse complement strand
TCACAACTAGTTTTATCAGTTATTCGTGATGAACAGAGCAGTGAGAATATGTAGTTTGACATGGAAATCTCTCAATCGGCGGCCACGTTTTTCTCAACGGAAACGGAAGAAGATTTATGCAAAAGAATACAATTTATTCCTTGGAAGAATAGCGGTCTTCTTTGAGCGACAAACGGAAGCGGAAGGAGAGACTTTTCTCAGACTCTTTCTCTCGGTTTCCTTAATATTTTAATTAGGTGAAAGTATTTTTAAGTGTTTTACTGTAACAAGGACTGCTTCTTGAAAATTTGAGCGTAACCAGTTCCATTTACAGTAGCAGTGCTCTTAAAATTATATTAAGCACGGACAGGGCCAATCGTCTCGGTCCTCAGCGGTGCACATACAGGCAATCTTCTTTTTATTTGTGAATTTCTGAATTGCGTGACACCTGATACTGAAATCTGTTTTGATTAAACAAATGTCTCTTGTTGTGGTTGATTCTCCGTAGTTTAAACGTTTCAAGTGTATTAGGAGATATGGTTATTATACTCGCGTGTGAAAAGTAAGCGCTTTCATGGCAAGGTGAACTCCAGATGTCTTTGTTGATTTCTGACCGCCTCCCCTCAAGCACGCGCAGCTATTCAACCGGAACCCGTTCCGTTGGACAAGGGTCACGGAGGCTCTGGGAACGAGATTACGCAGGATTGGGCCGGTTGCTCGAATTTAACGCTGGTTAGTGCCAACCATGCTTCGAGCAGCTCGACGTAAATTTCAGTGTTTATTTCAGCCTGACGTCCACAGAAAACGCGAAACTAAATTTCTTTATTGTTTCGACAACGACGTGAACATACAACAGTGAATTCTCCATATCTCCACTTTGAAACTGTTTGTGCCATCCCAGTTACAGTTCCCTGCTAACAGAGGTATCTTTTCTTTTTGCGTCCGCTGGGCTGACGAATACGAGAAAAGAGACCTCTGCCGTGGGGACAGTCTGCACGGGTCGATACTTCGCTGCGTTCAGCATGCGCGGAAGTAGCCTGCGTAGCATGGCGGTTTTTTGTCGAGCCGGACGCACGAGCGGCAAAGCCGCGAAATTCGCGCGCGAAGCACGCGAGAACGAGCGGCGAAGCCGCGTTAAAAATAGTTGCTCCTGCCCCAATCTCCTCGCGGTTTTTCTGCCCTCGCTTGCCTTTATTACTTAGCAACCAAAACCGCCATGCTACGCAGGCTAGCGCGGAGGTTACTTAGCGACTGAGTCAATGTTATGTGGGCTCACTTAACAACAGCGGAATTACTGTAAAGGAATGCGTGGAAAACAGCGGGCTCAAGTCACAGGCAGCAAACAGATCATGTAGAATGCGATTAGAAGAGTGCCGTCCAAGATTATGGACGGCGGTTGGATCAAATTTGATTTCGACCCTCGGCAGTACTCGTCATCCCCAGCGAACGCAAAAGGAAAGAGACCTCTGCTAGCAAGGAACAGGTTCACGACAGGTCGTTCATATTGTACAACCTAAACGAGATGGAAACTGCGAAATATTATAATTCTTAAGGCGGCGCGCGAGTACATTGACATATTGCCGTTGCTGTAGCGGCACCGTCGTTTTTTAGGTGGCTCAAACTGGTTTCACCAATTTGGAGGGAATGTGTGACTACTGAGAAGGATGAACTCTACAACACTGTTTCACTCAACGACAATGTTACGGCATCATATGAATCAATGATAATTGGTGCACTCATTAAATATATGTTATTCACCGGCCTTGGTCGGTTCGTATTGGGAAAAACTGTGCCCGAGGTCTCGGGCCGTACTCGAGACAGAGTACTTCAGAGTATTTCTAAATTCTATTTTTAGAAGGTACGAGAAAGTATTAAGAAAAACTGGAAAAGTCATGTTTTTATTTTACACATTGTCTCATCAACGTGTCAACAAATGTACAATAAAATGAATTGGTCAGGACTATTTCTACACTGTGTGAAGTTTCGCTTTCAAAAGTCAACAAACTTGGCGAACTGTTGAAGAAGCCATTTCTTTAAATTCGCAACTTCACTCTGCGCTTAGCGTAGTTGGTTACCATGACCGTGGTCAGGAGATAGGAAAATACTGCCCGCTCCCGGAACCAATCAGATTGCAGGATTCTCAGGATACCGCTCGCTCACGATCAAAGAAATAAATAATGTGGCGTAATACGTTACCATAGCAACAAAAAACTATCTAAAACGCCCCCTATTTGTCTTAATGCCTTTACATCTCAAAAATGAACTTGGTGACCCCCATTTTTTATTGCTGAAATGTGATTATCAGGCTAAGATGAAACTCTCTGCAATGACGAAAAAAATCTGGAGCGGATAAAGAGCTGCCTTAAAATTTTCTAATTGTGAATGGGTTATGATTTGGATCGTTCCATGCTAATCACTCTCCAGCGAAAAAAAAGTGGTTTCACCGAGTTGGTTTTTTAAGATACCAGCGTTGAAGAAAATTAGATGGTTCTTTTGTTGGCATGGTAACCAATTTCGTCACATTAATGTGTGCTTGTTGGTTTGTTGATTTATATGGTACCAGAACTTTTGTGTTTCACGCGGTAGAGCCAATTCTTCCAAAAGTATTTTTTCTTGGAAGTGTAAAAACTGGTTTGAGCCTTCTGTAAACCTTCGATGTTTCGTTTGCTCCTCTGTTGTTCGAATTCAGTTATCGCTACTTGACTAAGAATCCCTCAGAATTTCAAACACGAACACTCACTGCAATGAAGAGGTCTTGAAAATTAACATGTACCCGCAAATGGGGAGAGTTGTCTTTGGTTTCCAGGCTTAACAAACGACAAACCGATATGCCAAAAGCACCACCCAAAGAACAACACCTTACAGAAGACAACTGTTTACAAAAATTACCATTTTTCTCCGTTCTTCCCAGCCTTACGATAAACAGCCAAGGCTCCAGAACATATTTTAGTTCAACTTGTCAGGGAAAATTATCGCTTCGTCTCTTAAATCGGGTTGCCGCTTGAAGAGTACTTTAAGAACCTTCAGGACAGTTAACGAAAATGTACATGTCCGGGAGAAAGATTACGTTGTTTGTTTAACCAATTATATTCTCGAATTAACTGTCGCGGTAGGATATTCTTTTTAATTACAAAGGAGATATCGCATTATCCATGCATCGTCTTGTGAATATATTGTTACGGAAACCAAGAAACTAGAGGGGCATTTCTGAGTGCACGGCCGTTTCAGTAGATAAAGACTTGCTTGATCATCTGAAACAGTTTTAGGTAAGTGACAGGCTGAGCTTATTACAGGGTTCGTGCTACTCCTTGAAGTCCTTGAAAAGCCCTGGAATTGAATTTTGGACTTTAAGGGTGCTCGGAAAGCCCTTGAAAAAAAGGATTTGGTGGGAAACTGCTTGAAAACTTCTTGAATTTTTGCTTGGATGAAAATTGTTGAGATTGCATCATACTAAGTTTAAGGGACATTTTAAAAATTGAGCCCAAATTTGACTGTCGGGGAAAAATTAAATGCAAAAATTAAAATACCTGTGCGTGCACTTAACTCGCAGGGACGTGAGAAAGAATATCAAGGTAGGCTTTTTCCGCAAAGGAAACACTGAAACACGATGCATGGGATGAAACAGGCTGTGACTAAAAGTGGGACGGGGACGTGGGACTTGGGACGTGGGGACTCTAGGACGTGGGGACGTGGGGACGTGGGGACGTGGGGAAGTGGGGACCTGGGGACTCGGTGACGTGGGGAGGTGGGGACGTGGGGACGTGGGGACGTGGGGACTCGGGGACGTGGGGACTCGAGGACGTGGGGACGTGGGGACGTGGGGACGTGGAGACTCGGGGACTCAGGGACTCGTGGACGTGTGAACTCGGGGATGTGGGGAAGCGGCGACACATTTTCGAAGTTTTGAATTTCAGAAATGGGACAACATTGCCAAGAAAGTTGAATTGCTTGTGTTATTTTGCTATTCAAGTACCAGCTAAATACACAGCGAAATTCAAAAATTGGATTCTCGAAAAGTCATTCTCGCCACCCGTCACAGAGCTCGAATGTGAAACAAAGCAGAAGACCTAATGGCCCATTGCTGACACTGCAGCTGAAATTTCACGTTGCAGCGTTTGTTGTTGTTGTTGCTCAGAAACTTGAGCCTTATGACTCCTTCTCTGTAACTGAAGTTTAAATACCGTGCCAATGTCCTTGTTGGCGGCATTGTGACTGCATCTTTCCTGGCGCTTGTTCAATTTGTTACCTTTGATTCGGGTTGTCACCGTTGATGTTGCCGAAAATGTTCGTCATCAGAGGGCCAGAAGCCCCCCACGAGGGGGAGGGGGGTACTGCCATATAAGAGCTATATAGGTATGTGCCGCTGTGACGGGTATGGTTTTCAAGCAGTTTGCTCTAGGATAGGATACATAAATCCGAGCGTTTGTCTCTAGAATTGGATATAATTTTTCACGGAACTGACCAGTTGGTTGAAGATTTTATCTAGACTAAGGAAAGTTGATAAAACCAAATTTTTGTATACTACTTCTCCACCGACACAGCACCACAGTTTCTTTAGAAACTACCGCCTTCAAGTATAAATAAATCATTTTTTGAGAGAGAAACGATTGTGGTATAGGTTTTGCTTTGGCTAGAGTGTGCTAGTGACCTCAGTAGTTTCTGAAAAACAGTTACTCTAGGATAGGGAGGGTTTGGGGAGTTTACTCTGGTACGAGGTAGCAAAGTTCACCTGAACCAGCTCTGGTTTAGGCTAAGGGTTCCAAGGTCCAAGCGGCACATCCCCCACCCAGAAATTCCTAAAGTACCGTCTCCGGGCCAGAAGCTAAATAACGCTTCTGTGTGTTAAGGCTTGACCGAGCGAATAAGTTGGCATATTTTTGTTTTACGAGGAAACATTTATCCAATCGACGTTAACTTGCAATCTGCATGCTTTGCTTTCTACTCCCTCTTTCATCTGAAATGTGTCACGTGATTTTAACGGCTAAAAACAATTGAAATATTTTATCGGAACCGAGGATGGAAAAGTCATCTTATATCAAGATACCTTGCTGTAGTACTCCTATCGAGGCTTTATCACTCTGCCTTTTAATCATATGCCCATCTTCATGGCAACGGTAAATCAAAATTAAAAGAAAAAAAAAGGTCAAATCACATAGAGGTCACAATAAAAATGAACGATATCACATTGATAGACAAATACGAGTGAAATGCATAATTTAAAATGAAAAGGTTAGGATGCAGAAAGTGGAAGTACTTTTAAATGTTCAAGCCTCGATATACTTGGGGAATTGTAAAATGATCTGAGAAATGGTCATACCAACGTTTCGTTCATGTTGCCTATGTCAAATTGTCCCTTCGTTTTACCTAAATTACTCCACTATGTAACTTGATAGTAGTATAATGAAAGTCACCTTTTTATGAAGACGAGTAATAAACTATACTATATATATTTACTAGACCTCTGTTTCACATCATACAAACGAGGAACTTAAACCGGGGTACAACGCAGTTACGATAAACAGACGAAGATTTTGTGGAACATGATGAAAAGTTAAACAAATGGTAAAAATGCGTCCCCACATCCCCGAGTTCACACGTCCCCGAGTCCCCGAGTCCCCGAGTCTCCACGTCCCCACGTCCCCACATCCCCGAGTCCCCACGTCCCCGAGTCCCCACGTCCCCACGTCCCCACGTCTCCGAGTCCCCACGTCTCCGAGTCCCCACTTCCCCACTTCCCCACTTCCCCACGTCCCCACGTCCCCACGTCTCCGAGTCCCCACGTCCCCACGTCCCCGAGTCCCCACGTCCCCGAGTCCCCACGTCCCAAGTCCCACGTCCACGTCCACGTCCCCGTCCCACTTTTAGTCACAGCCGATGAAACACGATGCATGGGATGAAATCTCCTTACAAACACTCCTTGAAAACTCCTTGAATACTCCTGGAATTTTATGTATAAAATCCAGCGCGAACCCTGTTATTATAAACCTGTACATTCGATTTTTTGGCCTTAGATAATGAGAAAAATCTGAACTTGTTTTTGTGGAGTACGAAATTATTTTCTTTTTTGATAGTCGGCTAAGGAAGTTAAACACTCAAACAGTTGTATCTGACAGGCGACAATCATCATCTCACCAATTACATGTAAAGCTAGTTTACTCTTGCCTTTTTACTAAAATTTTACCGGATTTTGAACTGTTTTTAATGTTCTATACGGAATGTCTCGGCAACTTAATTTTTTAAAACACTAACAATTTAAAAAACGTCTGGCATTCAGTGTCAAATTTTATCGTTCAGTTTCTCGATCATTTGAACGGCTTAACTATTGTAGCTCGAAAATCGCTAACATCCATAATTAAAATTTCGGGAATTCTTCTCTTCAGGCCGGATTTTAGTTTGTCCAGTTTGCAGGTGAGCGCGGATCCTCAACATATTCTGCTGAACTTCGAAAATAGTTGCCATGAATTAAGTCACAGTATATACTATGAAAAAATCCAGACTTGAACGCAATTCAAAAGAGAGAGAGATCAGGATCAGAAAATGAAATCGAAGGACAATCATGCACCGTCGAACAAGTAAGAGGTAAAATCATGTCACAATACAGTCTGTATTAAAGTTCGAATGTCATGACGGTTTGACCCCCAATTGATTGACGTCATAAAAATTAGATGCAAATAACAGTTTTTAAGAAATGGTCTTCGTATCAGATACAATTTGGCTCCAAAATCGTTAAAAAAAGAAAACGTTTTAAAGGCTGTGGTAATAAAAGTAACAGCTGCTTGGTCAAAGAGGCTTTTCCTTCATTTTTCATGTTACACCGACGAACAGAATGTTGTCACTGAAACGTATAAAATTCTCTTTAGGTGTTGATCTTTCAGCTTGATGAAAAGATTTATTTCATACTTGCAAGTAAGGAGAATTTAGGGCGGTTTTGCTCAGAATATCTAGCCATACTAATTGATCAAAGCTAGATATTCTCCAATAGTTCATAGTGTCGCTTACAATATCATTAAAAACGATAGGGTCGTCCGGGCTCTTGATAGAGCACGTCGCGTTATATAAATTAATCTTACATCAGCGACAAGCCAGAGCTGTTTACCACCGATCTGTTGAAAATTCGTTCACCCAAAGTTTGGAGACCGAAATTAATTTTAAGGTGAGTTACAGAGACAAGGGCCTAAAAAATGTTCCTTTGCAGAGAGTAAATTGCTCAGATTTCCATTTTTTTGTCCTCCCTAGGAGTTTGATGGTTCCGTTCTTGTGGGCTACCCGTTGAATCCTGATAAACTTCGTGACCAGTTTTTATTTCGAAGTGTCCTTTGATGTCCCCTAAAGCAAACAAACATTTCACCATTAAGAGACAGAAAAAAGCTAAAGCTTTATTACAAGAAATCCTGGGGAATTTAGGAACATCCAAATCTACGAGTGACATGAATATCGAATAAACAGGGATAGTGTCATGGAAAATCCACTGGTATTAGTCAATGGCACAACCTAAAGCTATTTTTAATTAATTAATTAATTAATTAATTAATGAACAAAAATCATTCAAAGCTGTTCTCGACATTGGATAATCAAAATATAGTGGAAAAGCTCAAAGGCACTGCACTTCATGTTAAACTGCGACCGTTTGAAATGCGTATGAACGTATCACGCGAGCTTCTTTCATTCATGAAATTATTAGCGTAGAATCAATTCGAGACATAATTTTCTCTTACCAAAATTGGCGATAAATCTCACTGTAACTTTAGAAATTACTTTGCGGGATACTATATCTAGTCAAAACCGTCAGAGATATGACAAGGCTTACAGGCATGTCCTGAACGGAACATTCGAGAACAAATCGACGATTAAAATACTCGAAGCCTGTGAACGTAGACGTATTTTCGGTTGCCCCTCCTTAAGACTGGCGTCAACCGGAAATACGTGTATGTTCGGCAAAGTGAGTTCCTTGCTATTTATAATTAGAAGACGACGTAATAAGGTCTTCCCCGATTGAATTCTTTGTCGCCTTGTGCCAGTCTGAAAACTAGAAGCGGATATTGAAACCGTCACTAAAAGCAGTCTTCTATTCTAAATGATGTGGCTTTTCTCTTCTTTTTTTAATTTCTTTTTCAGAAAACGAGATTAGAAATTGCGCCTTGTCATAAGTTTTACAAGACAGCTCCCGAAACTCTTTCAACAAATCAGAGCTGTGACCTCTTCGCAATCTTTTTCCCGCCTTAGTTTTAAACGGCGGACACGTGCCACTTGATTTGACTTATGACACTTCGAGCAATTTCTACCTTTAATGCTTTGAATTCTCATTGGTCGTTAATATCCATAACTGATAAAATTTTACATCTACCGCTTTGACCAAACAGAAAGGCGCCCAAGCTGCAATTCAAAATGCCTCCAAAGTACGGCGGGGGCAACAGTTGCAAGAAATGCGGCAAAAGCGTGTTTTTCAATGAAGAAAAGAAAGACTCCGAAGGTGGCTTCTGGCACAAACAGTGCTTCACTTGCACCAAGTGCAAAAAGGGCCTTGACAGCACCAACCTCTGCATTAACAGCGGTAGGAACATTTAACAAGAATCAGATAATTAACTTTGGAAAGTCAATTTACATTACCTTTACTCAAGTAATAGTCCATTTTGCATTTGTTTGATTAGTAACCTGGTCAGTTAATGTTAGCGTGACTGCTTGTCACCTTGTCACATGCCGACACGTTTTTCGCTGTAGTAGTTTAGTAGTAGTTTTGTTTATTGAAACCTCTAAGCAGATTACAATCTGAATTACAGGTCTGGTCAGATATAACTATAGGAATAAATAGATACTTATAAATGCTGAATACAATATATATACATAAATAATACAAACTACACTAATAAACATATTACATCAAGTCAGTAGCGTATTTGTTTGTGACAAAGTCACCAAACCTATTTGTGGCAGTTATCTTAGTTCTTGCCCTATCTCTAAATCTGAGTGAGTAGTGGGCGGAAGCACTCGTAGATCAGATTCTAATCTACTAGCTACTAGCTTGTAAACCTGGTTATCCGGATTAAGCTGCGCAATAAATTTGTGACAAGCCGCTGATCTACGATCTTGGAGAGTTGATATATCGGCCAAATTTAAGGCCTCGCTATAGGGAGGCCTTCCAAGGGGGGTAGTCTTGTCGCCTTGTCGCATCCTTTTGTGTACCTTTGTCGCCTGACCAGCGGAGGAAATTGTCGCTGTCGTTTTTCGTTTGTCGTTTTTTTTGTTGTCGCTTTGTCGAAATGAAAAATGGATTGTCGTTTTCGCAAATTGTCGCTTCTTTCGTGTCAACTTCTGTCGGCTGTCGGTACTTTGCTAACAAATTGTCGCCACATTTTGACGCAATGTCGCTTGTCGCTCAAACCCCTTGGAAGGCCTCTATAGGTGGAGCCAGGAAAGATAATTGCGAGCGCGCGTTTTAGAATTCTTTCTCGCGAATCAGATAAATATTGCGGCAACGCAGCAAACACAACACATGCATATTCTAGTATAGAACGCGCGAGCGAACCGAATACCCCAGGCAACGCATCACTAATCGGATTGATTCAGACTCAGCTTCAGGTCTTTTATGATTATCGAAAGTAGTTATGGTCACGAACCCATGCTACGCCTTTGTTTGGTAACTGGTGGATAAACGTCACAACAGTCAGAATGATTGATGAGTGGTGTTTTTTCTTTCCTTTTTTTGTTCTTTTAAGGTTTGATCTACTGCAAGACATGCTATGGAGGGGAGTTTGGTCCCAAAGGCTACGGATACGGAGGAGGGGCAGGAGCCCTTACTCGAACACAGTAGAGTTCCTGTAGAGTTTGATTCACCACTAACATTTTGCTAATAATCACCAAAGAAAGAATATTAATAAAATATTAAATTTCAGACAAGATTGCTTTGTAGATCACGGGTAAATAAAGGGTTTACAAGGAGCATTTAGTTTCAGTTACTTCAGACTTAAAGGGGAACTCCGGTGTAAAAATGAACTTTTTTCAGAGAAAAGGGCAGAAAACTGTA
>NC_090890.1:27548373-27553373 GCF_036669925.1 Montipora capricornis | reverse complement strand
CCAGAAGCATTATTGGAAAAAAGGATAACTTTTGTACAAGGAAGTACTTCTCAACTGTGAAAGTGAGAAACTCAATTGCTGAAAGTTGACTCAAAATATATTATAGATTCAAACTGAAGGCTTCAGATCTTCAAATCATTTGAGCAATATATTATCTCAATGCAAAGCTATGGGTTTCCGAGGCTAAACACCTGATACCGTTTGAAAAAATTGGCAAAGTCCCTGTGCCAACATGATGAAATCATTTGGATGCCATCTTGTTTGTACCTGCAACAACCGTTACCGCTGACCATCGGTTTGGCTCGCTTTCCAACGCCATTGGCATGCAGTGTTCAAAGCGTCCTAAAGAAACGATTGTGTGCGGCTTGTGCGGCTCTGGTTTACGTGGTTTGAGTCGAAACGTAGTGATTAAAGGGACAACATAGGAAGAGAAATGATAATACTTTATTTAGTATAATTTGTACTTTATAGTTTACAGTGATGAACAAAACCTCGAAACAACCTCATCCTGAATACAAGTCTGACAAATGTGAATTTGAAGTAAGCGGCAGATATTGTGTTGTAGGCTGCCAAATAGCCAGCTGCTGGCACATTTTGACTGGGTTGATTGACCGAAGTTGTAATTCTCATCTTAGCATGCAATGTTACTTATTCAAATACAGACATGTTAGAGTTCATTTCATAGGCAGGCATTTGCACAAATTTAGCTTGTGGTTTTGTGTGTGTCAGTGTGTATTTGGCACTTTTGCCTTACTTTAACCCATCAACTCCTGGGGGTTCCCCATTGACGAGTAAAATTGTCTGGCATATTAGACAGAGTAAGTCTGGCCGGTTTAAGCATCAAAGGGTTAAAAGCATCATCTTTATTCATTTTTTTTAGGAGAGGTGTACTGCAGGGGTTGCTATGGCAAACTCTTTGGTCCCAAAGGTTATGGATATGGAGCTGGCGCTGGTGCTCTTCATCTCACTGGAAAGTAGCAATATTGAGGGTGCCCTCATGGACGATTGTGCCTGCTTTCTTTGTGAGTCAGGTTCATAAGAATGCAAGAGAGGACTGAGATGATCAGTAATAATATTCCTTGGAAATTTGAAGACACAGTGATGTATTTTTATAGATATACTTTTTGATAAGAAAGTAAAAATAGTTGCAATCAAAGCTGCTTGAA
This sequence comes from Montipora capricornis, assembly GCF_036669925.1. NCBI lineage: Eukaryota > Metazoa > Cnidaria > Anthozoa > Scleractinia > Acroporidae > Montipora > Montipora capricornis. The sequence goes on along the minus strand of NC_090890.1, from coordinate 27,552,207 downwards.
TTCATCTTCAATGTTGTTCAGATGCCAGAGGGGCGACAAAACCTCTTTTTTCCTTCATTGGGAATGGGTAAGGTAAAGGTAAAGGTACACCTTATTTAACTTCGGAAGTTCCTTTACTCTCTAGAGAGTATTCTCCCAGGAAGCCGACTGTGGGCTCATTTTACCCTCCTCTTTTCCATCAGTGCTTCATTTTAAGGGTATTTAAAGCTACTTAGGCTACACCAAAAGGAAAAAAGTTGAAATTAGGATGTGAGGTCCGGGGATCGAACTCGGGACCATATGCACCAAGGCCGTGCAATAACCGACTGTGCCACCCTTGCTCCTGACACTTTTGGTGTTCATTATATTAATGATTCTGTTGTGTACATTCAAATCCTTCCTGCTAAAACATTTATGTTGAGTAATATGAAACTAAATGTGAAAATTGTGAAAAACATTGCAAATCAGGATCAATGTCAAACTGAGTCGTTAAAATGTTAATGTTGTAGAGAAAAATTATATTAAAGAACAAAAGTATCTTACAACAAAGGGGAAGCTCTCTATTATTGGCTAAGCGTGTTAGTTACCATGACAACATATATCCTCACATGCGAAAGATAAAAATGATGTGTTCATTGTGCACAGTGAAGATTTGATTTTTTTCAGGCGAAGGAAAATCATAGTATTTCATCGGTATCTATGATAAACCCATTTCTATTTTCACTTCCCCATCAACGCAGCTCCATAGTTTCTTTAGAGACAAAAATTTTTTATCAGATTTCTTTATTATTTTGTCTTATCTGGGCAAAGTGAGTTTCCATTTGCTCAAAAACTGAGCCAATTAAGTGGCGTATGGGTTACGTTTTTAGTGATGATTCTAGTCTCACTTCCATCTCACACACATGTTTTCATTTTTCATGAAGATCTACTTACAGGCATGCTACTTTATAATTATTGACCACTCTGTATAGGAGCATCGCATGGTATGGCCAATGACATGTATAATTAATGAAACAACAGAACAACAACTTCTTAAGTATCCTAACTGGCGAGGTGCAAACCAGTTGGCCATTTACAAGTGCAGGCAAAAAGTTGAACCAGGGACTACCTGGATCAAATTCCCTGACCACTTGGCTGCACTGCTTGCTTACCTGGCTTGACCTGGATTGCATTCTATCATACTTTCAAGCTGATTTTCATACTGCTACTAGAACCAGTGGGTAAATGACAAGAAAGGAAAACAAATATCCTGGAGTAGAGGCTATGGCTGTCAACAGTAATAAGTTTTCCCCTATTCCCTCTAATAGACAACAAAGCAAACACAACTGGTCACTTGTTAAAAAGGGGAACTGACTGCTGCACTGGATAGAAATACAAAGAAAGGGAGCAGAATGTCAGTAGAATCAAATCAAATCCCAAGGGACCGGGAAACTAGTAAACGATTGTCGAGGGAATCCTCGACGTGGCCATCCTTAGCGGTCTCAGACTGCCACCTGCCATGTCGTTTCCAGCATCTATCGGGGACTTGAGCGTTAGCCGCTGAAGTTGCCCCTCCCGCTCTAAATGAATGCAAACTAATAATATCCGTAGTAGGTACAAACTTACTTAGAAGGCCAACTAGAGATTCTCGTGCACGAGTATAGCTAAGCGGTTTCACTTTCTCAATAACTTTATATCCAGACCTGACCTTAACTAAAGGCTTAAACAAATAATCTGATGTCTTGTGTGATGTATCAATGCCCGCTAAAGCCATGTATCTTTCCAAATTAAGAACAGGACAAGACACTTTTCCAGATCTGCTGATCACTACTTCATTACCTTTTCGATATTGATCGGTCTTACTCTTGGTCACTTTGACAGTTAAGTGAGTTCACTAAAACTGATGTCTTGGATTGCAAGGGCTGCAAGCTCATTAAAACGAAAGAACCCTGCGAACAAAAGTAAGGCCATAGAAATATCCCTACGTATTGGTAGCTCCCTAGAATGCTCGTATTCGGTACAACATGCTGTAAGAGCTTCAGGAGAAATGGGTGATTTCTTTGCTACAGGTTTAGCATTTTGACGTTTAGCGCCCTCGACTACGTTTCTTACAAAAGGGCTAACCATAGGGTTAGAAACCCCAGCAATGTCGTGAACCCATTTTAAAGCGCTAAAACAAGTTTCGATCACGGAGGCAGAAACTTGAGAAGTGGACAAATAACTAAAATACAAAGCGGCATCAACAACAGTAACTGGGAAAACGATTAAATTATTGTTGCGTGCGAACTTAATCCAACGATTTAAAGAACTAGTGTAATTAACAACGGTTCCACAAGCTTTTGAAGAAAAGACTGTCTGCTTTAATGCTTCAAACAAGTGGGTGAGATGAATGCTCCCACGGCCAGATCCTGCGCGGTCTTCAAGCTCCTTCCACGGGCCTTGATCAAAGAGGTTTAAACCTGTGAGAAACAGAGAGACTGTGCATGATAAAAAACAAAGATGAGATTGAAGCCATCTCCGATGTTAATATGCTACTATGAATCTTACAACACCACCTGTGAGTGTAGTGAACGATATTCAAGGACTGGTGTTCAATTAACCACCTGTGGGTTTCTTCATAAACCACCTGCGGGTTCATTATTTTCTTGCCTCCTGTGGGCTGCAATTCGCTCCTGCCGTAGACGGCTAAGTTAAGGATTTGTTTAACCTCGAATGCAACGTTCACACAAACCTTCTGTTGACAAGCAAAAACCTCTGTCACTGCTTACTGGGCGAATAGACTGCCAGTTTATGTACAAAGCTATAAGTTTGAATTCGAGACGTTCACCATGGAACATAGAATTGTAAGTCCTTCCCCTTGTCGTGGCGGCCGAACTGAATTCTGGAACTCCAACCCAGTCCAAAACACATTTAGCTAAATGGACCCCGTCTGGACACACACAGGGCCAAAACAAAGCTCCTTTCCACAGGGGTATTATTAAAGCCCCTTGTGCTTTGCAAAGCTTAAGATGGCGCCATACCCTAATTATCTGGCTTGGTGGGGGTACCAGCCAGTTGTTTTCCCCCTGCCAATTTTGGGTAAAAGCGTCCACGCCCTCGCAGCCAGGATTCCAGAAGCGGGAATTAAATCTAAGACATTTGGCGTTATACCAAGTTGCGAACCTGTCAACTGTAAAAGGGCCCCATAAAGTGCTGATCCACCGAAAAATGTCTGGACTAATACCCCAATCGTTAACGTCTGTAAGTTTGCTGAGATAATCAGCCAACTGGTTCTGCTCCCGGGGTACCCACACCGGGACAACCACAACGTGATTTTCGGCACACAAATAGACGATGTCTTCAACCAATGATTGAAGATCAGGTTTCGTGCTCCCTCTGTCGATAACACGAACAATGTTCTGATTATCAGTATGCCATTGTACTTTATGTCCTCTAAGGCTATGTCCAATGGACAATAACATATTGTGTACAGCTTTCAGCTCTCGCCAAGTAGAGCTCTTTCCCCTTTCATTAATTTGCCATTGCCCCTGACACACCAAAGTGTGTTTTGCGGAAACTATGTAACCGCCAAAGCCCTGCTCAGATGCATCTGAATAAACCACGGAATCAAAAACATGAGGCTCGTCGAACAGCTTCTTGCCATTTAACTGGCCCACATTTTTATCCCAGAATTGTAGCTCTTCTCTAACCTTTGAAGAGCAAGGAATGATGGCATCCCACGATTGCCTAGTTTCTATCGCGAAATACATGTGTCTGGTGTACAAATAAACGGCCGAACCAATGGCTTTTGACATGGATATAATGCGACCGGTAACCTGGGCTAGGAGTTTGGCTGAAACATTGTCAATTCTATCCAGAACTGATGACAGGGATTCC
>NC_090890.1:27520873-27533373 GCF_036669925.1 Montipora capricornis | reverse complement strand
CTCTCTGAAAAACTTTTCCTGTCCCTCCACTATTTTGTCGGTGCCTTTGAAAAAAGATTCCTACCAGTCGAATTCTGATGGATCTCATCAATAGGAAGGGGGTACAAGGAAGGAGGGGGGGGGGGGGGGTGGGGTTTGCAGGTTATAAATGAAATGTGCCAACAGGGGACGGGGAGGGGACGAATCTTTGCAGATCTGACTTTGCAATCGGAGAAAATGGGTGATTTGCGAGGGATTATCCTCCCACTCCACTAAACAAAACAACAGAAACCAAACCTGTGTCCCTTTGCATCTAAAACAGGGTTTGTCTAAAACACGGAATCCAGAATCTGGAATACATTTATGAAGCTAAAACAACTCATTTTGGCACGGAATTGCAGTGATAGTTGGCATCTCCATATGGCTTATGCAGCACCAATAGTAATACTAACTGGCAGGAGCAAGACCAGTTAAGTATTTACAATCACAGCTGAGGACTATTGAGGGCACTTCTAGCTGTGATCAGAGTGGGACTTGAAAACGGGTTTTCCGGCATTCAAGTCTGGTGCCCGAAGAACTCGGCCATGCTGCGGCGCGCGCCACATGTCTAAGGAATCCCCATACCCAGATCATGTGCACCTCCTTTTAATTATTACATTGTTTAGGGCATCTACTGGTACCATCAGTGGGATATGCTGATATCTGCACTCTAGTACTGGCACTTACCAAACTGCATTTCATTTAGTCACTTTCATTTTGATCAATCATAGTTGGTATCAAAGCTTGGACATTGTCGAAAACGGTGCAGAGAAGGCAAAATCAAAAGAGAAAAACAGTATCTTCTTCTTTCTTCAGTGTCTTCTCACTCAGCAGATGAAAGGCAATGGATCATTTCAATCGACTCTAGTTGAATGTCACATTCTGATACAAATTTTTGATTCTGTGTTTTAGGCAAACCTGGGCCTAAAACACAAAGATGGATCATTGGTTATAGAAAATAAATGATGGTAATGCACGTTTTCTTTTTATACTCAAACACAGGACTGTACTATATCAATTATTTAGCTGTCAGCCTGAATATGTATTAGGTGATTTATTAAAACTTTTTTAACGTGCCACACAAGCTACAAAATCTCTCGCAAGTTGACCTTGAGTCTGCCACACAGTCTGATCCAATTACAATCAAATAAAGAATCGTGTATATTATGTTGTGCAATAAATGCTATGCAAGGGATTACATGTACTTGTAAATCTTGCTACAAGGACCACTCCTAAAAGGTACTGGTACAGTGACTCTTTTAGTAATATAAATAACTACTTGAGCAGCTGACCTATTATTTTGTCCTAAAGAAACTGAACAGAAACATTTTTAGTTATAAAATTAATTGGAAATTTAGACAGCTTTCTGTCTTCCTTTCTCTTTAAGGAGTGATTCATGTAAAAAAAAAATGTTCTGTTCTGTTGTATCATTTGGCCTAAAAAGTCCTTATGGTGAGTGGTCAATTAAGTTGTTACTGTATATGAGTGTCACAGCCATAAGTCCATTGGTTTGTCAACCCATTGTTGCTACGGACACTTACTCATTCTCTCGTATATACACCTGACAACATACTAATCTGTTTATACTCACAGGGGATGGGCAATCTGCGAGCCAGCGAGTCATGCGAACCATACAAATTTCGCATTTAAGTCTAAGCAGCCATTTCAAATAGCGCTGATAAACTGTTATTATAAGTCTAAGCACCCATTTTAAAACGGTTAGCTTTCAATAACTGTGTGATTCGCATGTTGACTCGCCATCTTGGCTCGCATGACTGCGGGTCATGCCTTGCATGCCTTGCATGCCTCACTGGCTCGTACATTGTCCAAACTTGTACTCACAGATCCCAGAAAACGTGGTCAAAGCAAAACATGCACCTGTGATGCATTATTTTGTACTTTGGTGGTTTCCTTTGGTACGAGTTCCTTTTATTATGATTATTAAATATTTTATATCACAGAAATACACATCAGGAATGGCTTGGTTGTCACTTGCAAGATGGCCTTTGAAAAGTAAATTTCCAATACTTGGTATGATAAATAGTTCATAATTTTATTTCATATACTGTGGAGTGCCCACAACATATATATGTTTGTCTTGCTTATGTCCATAGAAATAATATTAAGTGTTACTGTTTGTGTTTTAACGAGTATTTTTATTTTTTTTTTGCATTTTTGTTTGTTAGCTCGTCACCCTACTTTGCATCAAAGATGTCTTCTTTCTACTTTGAAGTTTTCTTCAACCCATGACTATGTCATTTGTGGGGCTGGATCGGCAGGTTGTGTTCTTGCAAACCGTCTGTCAGCAAATCCTGACAATAAAGTTATTTTACTGGAGGCTGGACCTAAAGACAGGACATGGAAGATTCATATGCCAGCTGCTCTTATTTATAACCTTTGTGACAATAAATACAACTGGTATTATGAAACAGAACCGCAAGAGTATATGAATAATAGGTAATGGTTTTAAAGTAAATACATGTAGCCGCCAGTAGTTAAGCCTGTGGTGGGCCCACATCAAGCCTTTAATCATGCAGTATTTATGGTCAGGAAAGATCCTCGGTCAGGTTTAGGGTAAAGTCATTGATCTGTGATTTGAACATTTACAGTGTAATGTATTTTGCAATGCAGTTTGTTCACAGACATTTGGGGAGAAGCAGTGATTGCTAGATGTTTTCAGTTTTTCTTAAAGAGTAACATTGAAACGACGCGGCGTGTAACATTAAACAATCAGTAGGGAGTTTATCAAAGACGTCAGCTATGGCAACAATAGTTCCACAAAGTACATGTAAGAATATGATTGGTTAAAAAAGGAAAAATTCTCGTGCTGCATGTGCAGCACAAATTTCCGTGCATTTCTTTTTCATACTCCACAAAACAACAACTTGAAATTACCAAATTTTAGGTTTTGACGGCAGCTTGACCATATAACAGTGAACCATTCATTTTCTATTTTTACTTTAAAACAGTTCATACCCATCCAGTTACAGGATAGTTGGCCCATATTGTACCAGGTGAACAAGATGGAATAATCGCAAAATACCTGTGATAGTGCAAAGTTGTAGTTACATGTAACAGTGACGTTTTTGATGACATTGCCATTGTCATTGCTTAAACTCCCTTTTAGCTTATCAGGAACTCTTTTGACTTGTAGGCGTGTCTACCAACCGAGGGGAAGAGTGTGGGGTGGTTCGTCATCTTTGAATGCAATGGTGTACATCAGGGGACATGCTTATGATTATGATCGCTGGGAACAGGAAGGAGCAAAAGGCTGGTCATATGCAGACTGCTTGCCTTATTTCAGGAAATCACAGACCCATGAGTTAGGTGAGGTCGGATTTGCTTGTACAAAGAACAGGGTTCGTACGCGTCTTGAAAACCCTTGTAAACCCTTGAATTTTGAGAGTGCATTTTCAAGGCCTTGAAAATCCTTGAAAATCTCGGCTCTTCATTCCTGGCCCTTGAAAGTGCTTGAATTTTTTTCTGACCCGCGTTTTTAATCTTTGAAAACTTCAGTGAAAATAATCAGCCACTCAAGTCATATCATACAAACGCCACAATGTGTGGGGTCGAGAATGGTTACCAGTGCCTTTGCATTATTTTCACGCGTGTACGTTATGGAAAATGAGGAAGAATTGTACTGTGAGACCATTTCTATGGGTAAATTCATCGACGTAAATAAAAAAGAGGTCCTTGAAATTTCAAAATTTGGCCCTTGAAAGTCCTTGAAAAGTCCTTGAGTTTTTGTTCTGAAAAAGTGTGCGAACCCTGAAAGAAATATATCAACAGCAAATTTTTTGCTTCCTTTTTTTCTTGACTGCATTGTTTGTACTTTGAGAAAAATGCATGATATGTTAGGAGTTAGAGCTAGGGCTAGGACCCATGTTAAAGAGTACATACATGTAGTTCCTGGTGTTGTGGTCTATCTTCTGACTTGTTTATCATGGTTGGGAAGGTAAAAAGGGGCCCACTGACAGTTATTGGTGCAAGCTGTTGTAGCGCTCTGTCAGCTTGACTGGCAAAGTTAAAATAAATAAATAAATAAATAAATAAATAAATAAATAAATTTGTGTCAGCTAGACAAGTAGAGTGTTTCATGATAGTGAAAAGCGAGATATTTTTTGGACTTAAGAAGTAACAGGTTGAGAATGCTTTATCTGCAAGAAATTAAAATCCTGTGAAAGGCAAACTCTAGGCCAACTTTTGCACTAATTTGTTGCTTGAACTAATTGGTTATTGGTTGATTTACAGTGCAATAAAGAACAAATGCCAATAGTGTTTAGAGCTTTACATAGGGCGTTATGGTAATATAAAGACTCATTTAATGTAAGTGTAATTTCGTTTCTAAGGGAGGGAGGGGAGGGGGGGGGTTAGTAGGTAGTGTACGTTTTGTAAGTATGTAAGGGTAATTTCCTTTTTGAAGGGGTAGATAGTAGTCAGTCAATTTTGTAAGTACTGTAATGATGAAATGTGCTGCTGATACTCTTATATCTGGTAACGTTATAAATGACAATTTTGACTCTGAAGGTGACAGTTTCCCAAAAACTCTAGTTTGAATCCAAGATCGTGTGCTCCAAAGACAGCTTTCCATCCATTCAGTCATGGCGGGTAAAATGAGAACCAGTGTAATTACTGGGTCAAGTTGTGCCTACAAGGGGGATTGGAGTAGCACCCACCCTGCTGTAAGTTACAGTAGAGGCTAAAGAAAAAGGAGCCTTTGGGTTGCCTTCTACTTTTGTTGGCCTCTTGTCTTGTCTTGTCTTGGTTATTGTAAGTACTTTCAATTGCCAAATTGGTGTGTTCTTAGGTCCAGATGATTATAGAGGTGGTGATGGTCCCCTCCATGTATCAAGAGGTAAATCAAACAATCCTCTCTATCAAGCATTTATTGATGCTGGTGTCCAAGCTGGTTATCCATTTACAGAAGATATGAATGGTTATCAACAAGAAGGATTTGGTTGGATGGACATGACGATCCACAAAGGTGTCAGATGGAATACAGCTAATGCCTATCTCAGGCCTGCTCTAAAGCGACCAAATCTTCGTGCAGACACAAAAGCAATGATTACCAGAATAGTGTTTGAGGACAACAGAGCTGTGGGTGTGGAGTACCATTATCAAAACCAATTGAAGCGTGTGAGGGCCAGAAAGGGAGTTATTTTAACATCTGGAGCTATTAACACACCTCAACTACTTAACTTGTCTGGCGTTGGAAATGCAGATGATTTGAAGAAACTTGGTATTCCTGTAAAGGCTCATTTACCCGGTGTTGGACAGAATCTCCAGGATCATTTGGAGATGTACTTTCACCAGGTTTTTACATTCTTTGCTTTTCTTTTTTATTCCTTAAGTTAATAACAATTTTAACAACAAAAACGATAGCATTTGTGATGTGAATTTCCTTCCACTGAGACAAACCCACAAACAAACTCTCAAAAAAGGCTAGTGTTGGGAACTAAATTGTCGGAAGTGATTGCCAAATAATCTTGTAAACTGACAGTACTACATGTGTTATATATGCCTCCATATTATTTTTATGACAAGAGATTTTTAAAGTCCTATATTGTTCAGTGCTTATAGTTCCACAGTGTCATCAGCAATGTCTAAGTTTTGTCAGCCTTCTTGATTTTTCCAATTTACCTTGAAGCTTAGTGACCTTTGATCAGGTTTCGTTAATTAATATTTATCGAATATTGATTAATATTGACTCACAGGTGCAGTATTTGGCTGTTAGATACATGTAACATGCTCCTCTTTGTGTTTCAGGAATGTACAAAACCATTAAGTTTGTATCGCTCTCTCAAGTGGTGGAACATGGTACCTATAGGTGTCAAGTGGTTTCTCACCAGGACAGGGCCTTGTGCTACTGCACATCTTGAAGCTGGTGGCTTCATTCGTAGCAGGGAGGGCTTAGCTCATCCCAATATCCAGTACCATTTTCTACCGTCAGCCTTCAAAGATCATGGGAGGGAGACAGTGGAAAGAGAGGCCTTTCAAGTAAGGTCATAGCACTTAATACACAGGCAATAGTTTAACAGAGATTTGTTATTTAAGAAGCATTAATACATCTCTAGCAACTCATGGTTGGCCTGGGAGAGAGCTGCACACTGTCTTGTATTCACTATTAGGGAGTTTAAGAAACGACGATGGCTACGGCAACGACAACGTCAGACAGCAGTAATATTATTGGTTAAAAGGACCAAAATGATCGTGCTGCATGGGGTATGCATTTTTGAACATTTCTCTCCAATACTCGTCAAAACTACTACGTGTTCAAATTACCAAATTTGAGATTTTGATGACAACATGGACAAACTACAGCGAGTCCTTCAGTCTCACTCTTTACCTCAAATCCGTCCGTACCAATCCAGTTATAGGACACTTCGGCCATATTGTATATACTAATCAAGATGGAATAATCATGGAATACTTAAAAATAGCTCAAATGTATATTTTGAAGTGACGTTTTCGTCCCCGTAGCTGCCGTGGTTTCTCAAACTTCCTCTTGGAGTTTTGCGGCAAAATTGGATTCTGCAGTAGTACGCTATGGGCCCATCACAATCTTTATTTAAAGTTCAGTTTTGTGTTGAGGGGCATGGTGATTTCATTTTTCTAGGTGCATGTTGGTTCCATGCGGGCTACAAGTCGTGGATATGTAAAGCTGAAAACAGCTAATCCTTATGATCACCCGATCATTGATCCCAACTATTTGGCAACAGAGGAAGATAGAGTTGAGTTAAGGGAATCAATTCGACTTACAAGAGAAGTATTCAGCCAAAAGGCCTTTGATCCGTTTCGTGGAAGGGAACTGCAGCCAGGTGAGTTAGGGTCATTCTCACAGCTGTGCTTGTTAGTGTGGGGGTGTGATTTTGGGGGGGGAGGGGGGGGGAGACACGATCACTGAGGTGAGGGCCATAGGCTCAGTGAGTTGGGGATGGGGAAATGTGGGGTGTAGTTAATACAATGTGCTTTTCTTTTTTTGAGAGATGGGAGATTAGGGGAGTTTGTAAGAGAAAATGCTCAAAGCAAACCAACTGGTTGGTTAAGGGTTTGTACTCTCCTTACTGGGAAATTTCTTTCCCACCTATTTGGGGCCAGAGTCCATAGCCTTCAAGAACCAGCTTCCTAAAAAAGGCAGATGCTGCCAAAGTTGTGTTGATTGGGGAATCAAATATTAATTATCTTAAGAACTGGAAATAAAAAGGTAATACTCCTAAATTGCTCATGCTGTCAGTGGGAGAACTAAACAAGGCATGGGCCTTTTTATACCTGTCACGCAGGCATAAACCCCTTCTATTATTGCAACATTTTCAACACAGCATGTTGATGTTTACAGTATGTGCCCCAGACCCTGGCACGCAACAAGTTGAACTAGAGCGCATTCCCTAGTGCAACAATGTTGCGTGAACGTGGCCAAATAAATACAGTTCATCCTGCAACATCTATGTACAATGTTGCCCAAAATATTTGACTGTTTTCGAATTTGATTGCAACATGTTGTGCCCAACAATGTTGCAAGATGTTGCATTGAAATCTTGCGAGCGTTTGGCCAGGCCTTTATCATTGGCTACTGATTCTGCACTGCATGGAATTCTTGAAAAAATGTTTCCTTGACAGTCCTTGAAGAGGTTTTGAAGTTTTGGTTCAGAAAGGGTACAAACCATAAAGGTAGACTGCTTCTAAGCTCCATTATTATTTTTTCAAGTTGGTCTTGCTTGGCATTACTCTCATGCAGAGAGAAAAGAAAATCTCTGAGCAGGTTAATTTTCAGTCCTGAGAAAATAGGGTTCAGGTGTCTGTACAGTGTAAGTTGATTGACCGTGATATTGTGCACGAAGAGTGATATTTGAATAAATTATTGTATAAAACATTCTTTAGTTGAGCAGCATTTTATGATATTAGTGCCTACAACATTATTGGTTTCTGTGTACCAGAAAATTAATAATCTTGATAGAGAAGTGATCTATAATATTATGAAAGCACCTCCATGGTAGTTGCCCTTTTGGCTTGCTTCCTTCAAGAATCAGTAGATTCGAGTGTTCTGAAATGGGGACTACCCCAAAACAATTCAAGCTACAGTAAGTTGTGGACGGAGCAGACATGTCTTAATTGCCTCAGGTCCCACCCACTCACCTCCAAAGTTAATTGTTTTACATGAATTTGGTTTATTTGTATTTCTCTTATTCTTTCATCACAAGGTGATGATATTCAAACTGATGAACAAATCGATGCTTGGGTCAGACAGAATGCAGATACTGCCTACCATCCATCTTGCACGTGTAAGATGGGTTCAGAAGACGACCCACTAGCAGTAGTCAATAATAAAGCACAAGTGATTGGGGTGGAAAACCTTATGATTGTTGATGCATCTATAATGCCAAGTATTGTAAGTGGAAATCTTAATGGTCCAACTGTTATGATGGCCGAGAAAGCAGCTGATATCATCTTGGGGAATCCCCCCTTGCCTAAATCAAATGCCCGAGTGTACAAGACACCAGAAAAAGGACAAAGGTAGCTTGTTTTGCTTCAGAGTGCATTGAAATGAAGGAACAAATGCATGGAAAAGAATCTTTAAGCTTTACAACTCTGGTAATAAAAAGCCTTGCAGAGTTGTATAGTAACCTTTTTTCCCTGAAGCAGGCCTAATAGCCTTTTACTGAGGAGTAAAATCGTCTGGCATGAGACACTAAGATCCAAAAAGTGTTACTCTTATAGTAGGGTGAGGTTAACCCTTGTACTCCTCAAGTGCCCTAACCCTAACCCTAACTAACTAGTAAAATCTCTTATTGTCTCACTCCCAGGAGTCAGTAGGTTAACCTAAGTAAAAATAGAGCTGTAACCAGGATAAGACATGCTAAAATGTGAAAGCGTTCTCTGGTAAAAAAGAATAAAAAACAAAAGCTTTTGGCTATCAGTCTATATCCTTTAGCAAATGAAAAAGTTAGCACGCGAACGGAAATATATACGAAAAGGGGTGCGAATTTTTTTTTATTATGTAATAGAAAACAAAAAGAAGTGTGAAAAAGCTATAAAGAGACAAAAACTGTAAATGACGTCTAATTACAATAAAATAGAGTATTGCGTAGGCAACGGTTTTTAGAGTTATCCTCGTTCACGGTTTTAGCTGTGTGCCAAAGGCAATTACCTCGTTTGAAAAACACTAGAATCTTGGCACACAACTAAAACCGTCGACGCAGATAATAACTCAAAACTGTTGCCTAGGCAATACTCTATTAATAATATTTTTATTATTGTTATTATTATACCTCATTTACATTTTTTATCTCCTAGCTTTTTCACAGTTCATTTTGTTTTCTATTCTTATAAAAAAATTTCCACAAACAAAATTTGTATGAACCGTGTGAATGTGTGGAGAAAAAAATTGAAAATTCACCTTTGGGTGCTGATGTTCTCCAGATAACCTTAAATTTGATCATTTCATGTCGTCGTCAGGACGAGAACGGCAAAAAAAGTTATCAAGATGTGAGATGCATGTGCGGGGCATATGCAGAGGTATTGTTTTGTGGCGTTCACTTACGGCCCTAATTGTCCTAAATATTGTCAGGCATTACACAGAGTAGGTAACTGTTTAAGTGTACCCAAACTCAGAGTACTAACTCTGCCAAACTTAAATATTTTTCGTTCCTAACATATGTTACCATAATTGTTACCCAAGAATTTAACTTTTTCTGTGCCGTGCAAGCCACTCGGCATAACTAGCAGTAATTCAGATCTACGACCGTGATACAAGAGGCATGGGATATTCTCAATTTTACGTCACAAACTGCTTTGCATTCTTGTTTTCAAAGAAATTTTGCATTGCAAAGAAGTTTGCAATGCCTCTCACATCACATTCTTGAGCCCAAATTTACTGCTTAGTTTTGAAAACTTTGCACATCTTGCCCAGTATGTAAACAGCGAAATTTTGACTGGGAGATTAATATTGCCGTTTTGGTGCACTTTAATTAACCTGGTATATAATGATGGTGTATAATTTAAATTGTGATAGAGCAAGATTTAGGGTATCAAAGATTACTGGTACGGCTTAATGAGCCACACAGTGACATTTTCTCGGACCACCTTTATTTTACAAACAGATACACTGAACAATATTGTACATACATAAGGATTCAAGGAAGAGATCAAGTAGTGTCTATCAGATAAATGCTTCAAATTTGGGAAAAAACGCCTGTATTATCCCATACGCTTGTAACTCTTGGGGTAAATAAAATCATTCTTCCTTTGAATCTCTCCTGCACATTTTATTTAAACGTCAATGACAATAAATTTCTCTTACAAATAATTATGCTTCATTAGCATAATCAATTAGGCAATAAATCAATTATTCAAATTCCATTCCCTTTAACTTTTAGCAAATATAAATATTATTGTAAGGGCTCACCAGTGCTTTAATGGCTCCAGTTAATTTCTCAGTTTCTCAGATATCTTACTAATATTATACAAGAACACTACTACAGTAGATTTAAGGTGATTCCCTTGTTTTGCACCATGCATCTCATAAATTATGCACATAACATTGCGACTTCGGAGATACCACGTTTCATGCTGGCCATCTGAAGAAAGGCAACAAAGAGCTTTTAAGAGCAATCATGATAAACTCTTCTCGAGTAAAAAGGTGTTGTTTTGGAACTCGCCCCAGTCCTTTCACAGAAAATGATCATTTTGAAGACGAAAAAGGCCACTTTGCCATCCATTTATCATCGTGTTGCGAAAAAACAAGCACGATGACCCCCATGTTTAAGAGAAAAAAGTTGGATTTTAGAATATGTAGTATTAAACTATTTACATATGATATAAATGACGTGAAACTGCATTTGGCGTCTGACACTGAGTGCAAGGTGATGACTGCAGCGGTCCAATTTGCTTACATTTTGCAAGATTGAACAATTTAAAATCACTTTACTTACAGATTATAGCCTGGACAAACAAGTAGGTTCAAGTTCTCAGTAATATTCAGTAGCTCTTGCTACAAATCACACAACGATTTTTCGGGTTGATCTAGTTTTGAACTTCTCTTGCGAAATTCTGTAAAAATACTTACAACCAAGGGCATACAGCGCGAAAACAAGCATGGTGACCCCATCTTTTTGTTGCCCTGAGTATGAATATCAATTGTGCCAAGTTTGAAAAAATCTGGATAGTACGTCATTTTCAAGGGAATTACGTTAATTTAATTTAAGAAAATTTCTTTACAGTGCAAATGCCTTTTGGTAAGGAGTCAATTCAAGGAAATAAAATGCATTGTCGACACGCAACTTCCAATAGATTTATCCCACATAATTGAAATCAACAAAAAATCCTGTTGCATGAATTCTTGTATGATGTCTTATCAAAACTAATGTACATTAAATGATAAATAAATACTTGAATAAGTAACATCACTGATGGACAAAACAATAAAATTAATATTATTTTATCAACTCACTACTACTTCTTCCTTAAGTTATTTTTACATGTAAGTACTTGCTTGCAAAATAAATAATATATTACAGGATATTAAGGGTTTTAACTGCTGAAACCACACACACACATGGTCTAACGTTGGAATAAAAAAATGTTTCTATGTACAAAATTCACTGAAAATGTGTTACTTTCATTTTTTACATTGCACATCACACAATCATTATATGTAATCTATACCAATAATCTTCAGTTGAAAACTTATTTCCTACAATTGTTTTCCTTCAAACTGGAATCTTCGAAATAGAGTAAAATTAATACATACATAATGTGATCACGCAAGTGACTTTTTAAATTAGCACTTATTATAATTTTCTTATTTGTTTCTTTATTTTCTAAAACAAATGTATAGTATTTATTTGTTTTAATCAATCTATGACTAGTTCCATTACTTTGTACTGTAAGATGGTGGAGGCAAAGTACAGAAATGTAAAGCCTACATGATTAAAAGGTTTTGTAGGGCGAGGCTGTTTTCTGACATTTTGATTGATTAGCTGCTACCGGCACAGACAGGACAATCTGAGTAATCATTGTCACCAGCCTTGTTATGTCCATTGTCCCCACTGGAATCCCACTCTTGCATTCCCTGCATCTCTGGTGACAGATCACAATTATAATAATTATTATTATTATTTATTAGTATCACCCAACTAGTGGACTAATGCTAATGCAAATCCTGCATTTTAATTGGCTAAGCTACATGTACTAGAGGACTATTAGTATAGTCCTTGAGTAGCGAAAAGCCCAACGCTTTCTTTTGCTTTATTCCCACATAAATATCAATTTTCTTCAATTTGCATTTGCTAACTTTATTATTGCCTAGCTGGGTTAATACTAAAACAATTAGACCCGTAGCCCGCAATGTAATGTCAATTATGACTATAACAACATGAAAGATTCTGTTTGACTGTGTGTTTCGAAAAATCATTGAAACTTTGCACAGAAGGTCAAATGCTTGACTGGTTCTTCTTGAGTGTTGGTCATAGAATTAATTAATTTAA
>NC_090890.1:27511069-27513655 GCF_036669925.1 Montipora capricornis | reverse complement strand
CGTTATGTGTATGAACAGGACGCCATCGCAATTGTCTCTCGATCTGTATCAATTGTGCAACATTTCATTCAAAATACGTTTCACGATGGAGGAAAAACTTTAAGAAATTGATCATGTTCTGCCCTATCTGGCTGTCTTAATCGGACAAATACCCACAGTAAGAAGGACCTTCACGCGGTCTGCTCCAACCAATTACCGTAGTTTCGCACCGGTCATGCAAAATCGGTTCTTATCAGAAAAGCCAGATATTTCTTGCCTTGTCCGGAAAATGCACTTGCCCAATGTTAAAACACAGTTGGCCCAGTTGCCTTGAGGAGTGCTCATACAGTTTGGACAGTTACTCAAGACTGAAGCTGTTATGTTTCCAACAACTCTTACGATTCGCAGTCCGTTGCACTTTGAAATGTTTCGATAAGGATTATGCCGGAACACTGCAAAATTCGGGGTCTGAAGCGGGAATAATGGAACTAACTACATAATAACAGAGGGGGTGGAAATGTTGTTGTTGGAATTAATGGCTAATACGGATTTGGTGGGGCGGAAAAAAAGGGAAAAATAAAAAAAAGAAAAACGGAATAATGGAACTATATGTCCAGAATAAGTAGATTTTTGTTAACGGAATAAATCGAGTTCTTTTTTGACATGGAATAAAGGAATTTAATGTAAACACCTGATTATTCCCTTCATCCCCCGAGCAAAATGGAAGAAGGATGATTAGACATCGGTTGGTTGGAGGTTTGGAACCATAAAGGAACCTGGCGTTGCAGGCTGCCAGCAAATTGTCTTTCATCTCAACTGTATTAGAAAAAACAATTGTTTATCTTGTTCGTGATTTATTCCCGCCAGGTGTGTTGACCTCGGCCTTGAATCAGCCCCAAAAATTCGACAAGTCTTAACGAGAAATATTTGCACTATCGCATTAATTTAAAGTGTTTTTGTTATGGTGAGTTCATCACACTTTGTGCAGCACCGGGCGATATGGCTGGCTTTATGACTGGGTTGCCAGTATGACAAATCCCAGTCGCAAACTTAGTAATATTACTCTGTTTTTTTATTTTATATGTTTTTCCGTGGCATGAAAAGTCTTTCCTGTCATTCCCTGTCCTAAGTAGTTGGTCTTTGTGTGTAGAGATTCCTGCGCGTCTGTTTGGATAATTTTGAGTTTTTGTTTTGTTTTTCTGGGTACTCAGCAGGGTGGACACAGTAGGAATTTTGTAACCTTACCCTACAATGGCGTTGGGAACGTCATTGATACCCGAATGGCGTGTTTAGAGGATCTTTTAAAAATATATATCCCCTTATGGAGCTCAACAATGGAAAGTCCATCGGCAATATAAACCAACGACGAGGCGGGGAAAAAATAAATATCTGGAATCTGCAAAGCAACGAGTAGTGGCCTTCGACAACAATCTTTCTCCCGTCGAGCCGTAATCAAAGTGATCAGAGCAGTATTTCTAATATGATCCAAGTGTGGTGTTTTGTACAACACCGACTTAAATGCAAAATTATCTAGTATTTATGGTTTTAACAAACCATATAAACAAAGACAGAGAAGGTGTTGAACAAGTTAAGTGGAACTGTGATCTCTGTCGGTCTGGCAATTTATATTTATTTGTACTCAATTCTGCACAGTCTTCACTAATTCTTGTTTGCCAAAAATTATGTGAAAGAAAGCTTGCTGCCCATTTGTTGCTTCATTGTTCAAGGAAAAGGTTTTTCAGTAAAGGTTTTGATGCTGAGCACCGCTGGGAAATTTATGTAGTTGCGCTTTTGACACGGAGAGTGTTGGCAGCTTGTTTTGTACTCAACTATGCGCAGTTTCAGGTAAAAAAAATGGAAATGTGACAGTGAATAAATATATGAAAGTAAGCTTGTTGTCTCTTTTTTGTGCTTCGTTATTCACAGTAAAGGTTCTTCCGCGAAGGGTTTGAGCTGTGAGACCGAATTTATGTAATTGCTGTGGTGGTTTCTTGTTTGCACGCACGCAACTAAAATAGAAAAGGTTTTTGCCTCTAGTAGCAAATATTTTGTTTGTTTCAATAAATTTCATGCTGAAAAAGGTTTTGTAGCGTTTTCCGTCCAAATGAACGCCCAAAAATAAAGTTTTTTAGCGACCTTTAAGTGGTATATTGTTTTGTATTTTAATATTCTCTGTCAAACATTTACATAACCACAGGCGGCCCAGACTCTGGCGGAGGGTAAAAATTGTAATTAAGGATTTGTATGGGAATCTCGATAACAACTGAAAAGATATTTACACGCAAAAGTTCTCAATAAAAAGGCCGTACTTTATTGTCGTGGTGACTTTCTCGCTTTTCGTGAGGTTATTTGCCTGACGAATGCGATTTAAGCGACTTCTCAAATTCCCGCGTTGGCACTTGTTCCTAAATAAAGGAAAGGCTGGCAACTAATTTCTAGCTTACCTCACACATCTCAGGAGTACTTCGCGGAGCCGATCTTCAAAATAACCGCTATGCAGGCCGATTTTCAACTGGCTGGAAAAATTGCGATTTAAAAAAAATCTTGCTGGTAGTCTCATTTTAACGGAACCTTGCTAGAGTTTTGTCCGTAACGAGTCTCGCTGGC
>NC_090890.1:27483569-27506069 GCF_036669925.1 Montipora capricornis | reverse complement strand
GCACAACCTGCAAAGGTGGGAAATGACGTCATCAATATCCTTCCTTGTGAAGATATGGAAAACATGCCACTCGGGTCCCGGATGCAGTTTTGTATGAATTTTATGCGTGGAGTATTTTCCTGTAAAACATCCCTGTATATATAATAAAGAAACTTAATGTATTGGCATCGATCGTTGTACTTCCCTAACCATAGGAATTTGATGTATAAAGCTATCCGGTAAAAAGATGCTTGAAACTTAGGACCCGCCACAGAAGTAAGTAACTTGATTTGTATCGAATAGTCATTCGTTCTGTCATCCGGCAAGCAAGCAAGCCCGTGAATAACTCATCCAATTACGGTGATTCCCTTGTTTTGCACCGCGCATCTCACACTACGCATAACAAACGCCGCTTTTGCTATTCAAGAGCTTTTAAGACCAATCGTGATAACTCATCTCGGTTAAGAAGGTGTTGTTTTGCAACTCGCCCCAGTCCTTTCGCGGAAAATGATCATTTTGAAGCCGACTTGCGAAGAAAAGAGCACGGTGACCCCCCATTTTTAATGGCTTTATTTAGTCGTAATAGGAGTACGGAAAACATATTTTAAGGAGAAAAAAAGTTGGATAGTAGAAGTTGTAGTATTTACATATAAATGACGTGAAAATGCATTTGGAGCCCGGCACTGAGTGCAAGGTGATGACTGTAGCGGTCCAATTTACTTACATTTCTTTGCAAGATTGAGCAATTTCAAATCACTTTACTTCAAGATTATAGCCTAGACAAACAAATAAGTTAAAGTTTTCAGTAACACCCAGTAGCTTTTACTACATGACAACATTTTTTCCGGTTGATCTAGTTTCGAACGTTTCTCGCGTAATTCGGTAAAAAACACTTAGAATAAAGGGCATACAGCGCGAAAACAAGCACGGTGACCCCATTTGTTTTCATTGCATTTTTTTAATGTCCTTTGTATGAGTATCAATTGTGCCAAGTTTGAAAAAAAATCTGGATATACGTCATTTTCAAGGGAATTACCTTAATCAGCAAAAAATTAATAAACAAAAAGTGAATACTATACGCCTTATTCCAAAATGGCTGTCAATCATTTTAGTATTAGTTTGCTTGCTTGAAAATTAGCCCTTGTTGTCAAAAGGATATTTAACCTTATGGCTAACATCCAGAAAGAACGAGATGCAGACGCACTTCTTGTTGATCAGTACGCTGTCGCCTGGATGTTAAAGAGCAAAGAAAAACTTGTACCTGATGTTGTTGGCCTTGTTCCACAAGAAATATCACGTTTTGTGTACTTTTTTCTACATCACTGGGATAGCAGCATCGATGCAGTAGTTGAGGATAAAAAGTATAGGCCTTCTCCAATTGCAAAGGGAGAACTTGAGATAGTCCTCTGAGCCACGTTTAAAATTGACGACAGCAAACGGTCTCTTGTTCGCCGTCTGAAAGAACTTATTGAAAAGAACTACGAGCTTCGATGATGAATCAGCTACAGATGAAGACGAATCACTTGCTAGTGACAATGAAGAGCATCTGTCAATTGTGTTGTAATTGATGATGAAGCAAAAGAGGACTAGCAATGGCAATGCTAAAGGCCAGGGCTTGGCTCAAAATATGTAACTATTTATGGCATGTAGGACAGCAAGCGCCACAAGCCGGTTTATTTTGTTTGCGATATGCATACAAACTCCGCTACCACATAACAATATCAGTGTTAGTATACTTGATGGTACTGACCTACTAAAAACTTGTTACAGGAAAAGTACACTGAGCACCTGCCGGATACGAAAACCCAAAACCCTTCGGGAATGAGGGAACGTATTCTCCAAACACTATGCAAGTGCGACTACCCTAGGAAGGCTTAGGGAAAGAGTTGACAAAAAAGCAGGCGAAGAAAGCTGAACCTAGACTGATCTAGTTCAAATCCCCAACGGTTCACTACTCGTACGACAAATTACCCTTAATCCCCGAGACACAACCAGACCCAGTCCTCTGGTCCGCGCCGCCTAAATATCTATTTCTGCCAATTTCGCAGGCTACAACTGTCAGAAATACCATTTGATATAGAGAACGACTAAAGCCCAATCCGAGTTCTAGCTATCATGTATATTGGACTTGAATACATGTAATGGCGTCGCCCTACCTTGGTCCCAGAGGTTTTTCTTTACCTTGGACTTGAATCTCACTTCCATGCAGACGCCAGCTGTCAAACGCGTCAAATTGATGATTACAGAAGGGACCAATGGCAACTTAGCAATCACACGTTCCCTCGGTATTACCAATCAAAAACGAACCAATCCGTATTGATTTGCGCGCGTGTTTGTAAATATATCAACCAATCCGAGCCCGAGTTTCAGATCCTGACCCTGGCGTCTGTATGGAAGTGAGATTCAAGTCCAAGGTAAGCAGAGGTTTTTTTCTTCTCGCCGCTTCGCGACTCGTTTTCACCGCTTCGCGGCTCTCTCGTGGATCAAGAAAAACCCATGGGACTAGGGTAGCGTCGCCCAAGAAAGTACTTAAAAGTTTTATACTGTACTGTAACAATGCTGGATGCTTAAAATTCCCGAAGCGTAAAAAGTTCGGACGGACACTTTTTTGTCCGAAATTAAAATCGTCCGAAATGTTTTGCAACTAATGTAGTTGTTTTCACTGTGCCACTATCATTGGTGTTTCTAACCCGGCCTACGCCACCTTAGTCATAAGATTGGTTCAACAGTACAACCAGTTTTCGTGAACAAAAATTGGGGTTAAGAGTTGTGAATCAAAATATGTTGCTTATTATTACTGTGTTGCCGTATGGCAATCCCAGTCGGAAAAAGGGTGGCATTTGTTGGGTGTTTTTCTTTTTCTAAATGTGATCTGTGCGATGCAGATTATGTTTGGTATACAGCCCGACACCTTCACCGAGGCATTGCTGAACACAAAAATTCGGCAATGGGCTGACATTTTTTGGAAGCTCACGGTAGGAAAGATCTTTTGAAAGAAAACCAATTTAAGGTCTTAAGAAAGTGCCAGGGCAAATTTGATTGCTAGTTATCTACGAAATGCTCTTCATTACATGGTGGTGTAAGAGGCTCAAGCCTAATTTGAATATACAGACGGCTCCATACGTGCCAATTAACTTTTTGTTTAATTTTCATTGTTCCTTTAGTATTTATAGATTGTAATTTCAAATAACTTTAATTTAATAATGACGTTTAGCCAACGTAGAAACGTCGTCGTTTTTGACAAAGTTTTTAGTACCATGTTTTAAGCTGTTTTATCGCAGTTTTTTATAGTTAAAAATTACTGCTCACAGTTATATTGTAGTTCGAGAAAGAACGCAAAACAAATTCTTTTAATTAATGACTTTTAAATGTTTAAATGGCCTAACCCCTTCATATTTTTCAAACCTAATAACGAGGTACGTTCCTCGGCGCAACTTAAGATCTGCAAATAGTCATCGCCTGCTCGATATTAGCCACAACTTGCGAAACTATGGCTTGCGGTCTTTTTCGGTAGCATCTCCTAAATTGTGGAATGACATGCCTCTGAAACTTAGAGACTGTGAAAATTTGAAAAGTTTTAAGAAAAAAACTCAAGACTTATCTTTTCAAAAAAGCGTTTTTATTACATTAGTTATTTCATTTTTAATTCTTTCGTGTAATGCACCTATCAATGTTAAGCCGCTGGGAGGGGTAGGGACTTTCGATCATTCGTTGAGTTCCGGGGGTCGGGACTTCTGACTTTAACCGTTAGAAGAGTGGGGTCCACTGACGCCATCTTGGCTGCTCGCCATCTTGAATGACCCAGAAAGACCGAAAAATAGTACCGCCATTTTGGAATTTACCCAGAAGTCATTAGAGGCAAACTGATTCTCTGCGATTACCGATGAACGCCATGGACTGAAACTCTAAAGCCTTTTATGAGGCATTCATCTATATTCAGCTTGTGTGCAGTGAATTTTGTTTCCAAGCAAGCTTGTATAATACTAAAAACGAGACCGAAATACTGAATTTCATTTTTATCGGCTCACTATTTGTCATATCATACTGTAAGTCCTCTTATGGGGCTTTTTTGAATATTGCTCTCTTTTATATGAAGTTTAATATTTTATTTCCGTTGTTCCTGTTTACAATTTAAGTAATTAACATGTCATTTTCTTTTTTCCTGCACAAAGTATGTGGTTCTATTTTTAGTCAGTCCTTTAGGGCATAGTTTCAAGTTTAGAAGCGGAAACGTTTTAGAAACCGAGTTTTTAGCTGTAATATTTGCTGTCTTAGTGATTAAATATAGATAATGGCCATGAGCTATAAAAAGATGGCAATTAAGGTAAACAAAAGTAGCATAACAGTTCATGAAAAGATACCAGAATTTCCCTGTTGTACTGCCTTGTTTAGTAGTATCAGTTGAGACAGTACTCAAAATTTTAAAGTCATTGCTTTGTTATCTTTTAAAAAATAAAATGTATAATTTCTGTCCCTATTTCTGCTGTTTTTTTTTACCCCCCCCCCCCCCCCCCCCCCCCTCAGCAGCTTAACATTGATAGGTGCATAAATTAAGAGAGGATTTTTAAGAAATTAGTCATTTTACACTTCAGTCGTCTTTTTTTTTTTTTAAACATGTACTGTAAAGGCCGGGATACATTAGGCGATAAGTCGCTGCGACACTTTGCGGGGACATTTCGCCGCAACAATTCGCCTCGTGTGACACGGTTAATTTTTATGAAAATCATCGTCGCTGCGGCAGAATTTTGTCGCTGCGATCTGTCGCACGAATTCAAACCAGTTTGAATTCGTGCGACTAGTTGCAGCGACGAAATTAGCGAAAGCAGCGAAGTCGCACCGTGAGTACACTTCCGGCAACAAGTCGCTGCGACAATGTATAAATGAAACAATGAGAGAGCGTCTTATGGTCAGCCATATTGAATTAGAACACAAGTTCACATTCCCCTTCATACAAGATCACTGCTTTTCCACCGAACAGGCTTCGTGTCGCAGCGACTTGTTTTGCAAGAACTACACACGGAGCAACTTCTCGCAGAGCCCTGTCGCTGCAACTTGTCGCCTAGTGTGCCCCGGCCTTAAAGCGCCATTGGACATCGCTGGAAATGGCGCTATATAAATACTGCATTATTATCACTGCTTTTCCACCGAACAGGCTTCGTGTCGCAGCGACTTGTTTTGCAAGAACTACACACGGAGCAACTTCTCGCAGAGCCCTGTCGCTGCGACTTGTCGCCTAGTGTGCCCCGGCCTTAAAGCGCCATTGGACATCGCTGGAAATGGCGCTATATAAATACTGCATTATTATTATTATTATTATTATTATTATTATTATTATTATTATTATTATTATTATTATTATTATTATTATTATTATTATTATTATTATTATTATTATTATTATTATTATTATTATTATTATTATTATTAATTCTTACCAACTTCTGAAAAGAGATTTGCTTTCCACTTTGAATTTTTTATTGTTTTGTCTATTATCTGATGCCGTTTTTCTCGAAGCGCAGTTGCCATGTCTTGGTGCAAAACCGGACGATCAGCTCACAGTGAGTTTTGAGGTCTCTTTAGCCTGTGTAGCAAGCGTTTCCGTTGGGTTTCAGAGAACTTTTGACCGAGCAAATCTTCATCTTTGCTCTCGCTCATTTTTTGCTCGGTCAAAACATCGAAGAGGCTCGCTTCTCAATATTTCTCCTCTGTGCGCCACAAAACACTTGCTACGCAGACTAAGGTCTCTTTTCCCGTCAGGCTCGTAAGCCCGACAGACACAACCGAAAAGAGACCTCCGCTAGCAGGGAAATTTTCTAGTCTTTGTGATGGCATAGAACAATTCATCCCCTGTTCTATTTGAACAGTACGCGGGTTCTGCGAGAATGGGCCTACCGTGTATTTATCGGTTTTATAAAAGAAGATCGTTATTCAATCGAACCATTTACCAGTCAGTTCAGTGGGTAGAAAAGATGTGAAACTAAATATTTTAAGCAAGAGCCGATACAACGTAGATTTGATTTTTTGTGATGTACTATATTTCGGCTGGCCAAACCAGCCTTCTTCAGGTACAATGAGAGTTTACATTAAATTGCTTCTATGTACATATATATATATATATAGTAAATGGATGTTGACGTAATACTGGAAAAAAGAAATCTTTGTAACTGCCATGTTTTATCACAATTTTTCCAGTATTACGTCAACATCCATTTACTATATATATATAGAGAGAGAGAGAGAGAGAGCGAGCTAGCGAGCTAGTGAGCATGCGCAATTGCTAGCGGCAATGACTCATCCTAGTAGAGTGCTCAATTTGAACATGAAAGCAAAAGCTTTGTAATGCCAAAGAGCTATATCTAACTGCAGACAGTACTGTTTCGGCCTTCTGGGCCTCATCATATATATATGTACATAGAAGCAATTCAATGTAAACTCTCATTGTACCTGAAGAAGGCTGGTTTGGCCAGCCGAAATATAGTACATCACAAAAAATCAAATCTACGTTGTATCGGCTCTTGCTTAAAATATTTAGTTTCTCAACTTGAAATCAAGCCACTGATCCAACGTACACCGACAGGAAAATTGTCCACGGTTGCTTGCTTCGAAACTCCAGAAAAGATGTCTTCTACTTTACATATGAATGAAAACTAATTTTCATAAGAAAAACTTCGCACTTAGACTCTCTTTGAAGAGGAGGCAGACACGAACTCGGAAATGGCCTATTAATATCTGTACATCTTTCACCCCCCGCCCCCTCCCCCTCACTCACCCCTTCACCCTACCCCAAGTTTGCCTCACCTACTATGGTAATTGTGTGATGCAAACAAAACACGCGACGACATATATTTTCCCGTGAAAGGTAAGGTGTTACGTTCCATTACTACGAACTTGCCTGAAATTTAGTTTTTATATGGACAACTAGTGACAGTTTTTGAGTATTTTTTTGGCTATTCAGCTTGCTTCCTCTTTTTAATTGCTTGCATGTTATTTGAAGTTCGAAATAATTCATAATACATTATAACGCTATCTGTGCCTTGGTTCTATGAATTTCTCTCGACTTTCTTCGAAACCACTATTAAATCTCCGGAATATTCAAGGAAGATTAAAATTTCCTGGCCGTCGCACGGCGACAATTTTTCGCAATTAAACTTTTAATCTAATATTTAGCGCTCCTTCCTGTCAATGAAAGCCATAATGTCATCAAAAGATAGCAGATGTTTGGGCTGCGTTTACAGGAGCTTTTTTCACAAATAAAATTATTTAAGGCCCCACCATGAATCCAAAAAAGATCTAAGCCAGCAGAGTAGTTTTGAAATTTTCCGGCCGTCTCAGCTTGTGCAGTGAAGTTGCTACGTTTTAAACATGCAGCCATACAATGCATCTAGAAAATTCATGTAAAGCTAAGAAGTGCTCGTCATGAAGCCGATCTGTGTTCCTCAATTAAATATTAATAGAAGCCTTGGCGAGGCCTCTGAGAAAATAGCTGGGCACAAACTGAATGAATACGAGCTCTTTTGATCGAAAACTGCTTAAATTTGTAGATAGTCGTATAAAGATGTCATTGTTGCCAAGGGGACATCAACTTATCTCAGCGTTGACATTATCAGCAAGTAGGAGATACTTTCGCACAGCCAAAGTGGCACTAAATGCAGGTCGCACGCAGAATGGATTTGCAGGTAAACAGAACTTCTAATTGCCTGGCTTAATCATGAAAATAATATCGTTGAATTGAAACTGTCAAGCTGTAGGTGTTTAATACAATACTAATGATGATTTTTAAATATTTATGTATTTTATACAGTGTTTGTTAGTCTTAACTATATAAGCTTATTTATTATTACATCGATTTAGAAATCGCTGGTGATCCTTGCGATCCAATTGCAATTGGCTCTCACGATTTATTTGTGAATCGCAATATTTTTTCATCTAATTCGCACCTTTTTCCCAGCCAATGAGAAAGGAACATCAAAACAAAACAACCAATCATATTTCAAGGCTTGTTTAATTAAAGTAACCTATCAAATTGCAGGAAAATGAAAGAGAAAGAATTCTGCAACTTTTTTCCCAAAACTTTGCTTTGTGTCATGCAATAATTATTTTGGTCTGAAATCGTATTTGTGATTTGAAATCGAACTTGGGCTGAGCTAGACTCGGTTTCCACCATTCACTCGAGTTCGGGTATCCGGTGGCTGATTTCCCCGAAACAGTGGCTGGTAATCAAGCCTAGCACTGAGTGCTTGTTTGATTTTGAAATCACACATACAATTTCAGACCTAATAATAGACGTAAAAAATTTTCAGTACATTGATTGGCTGAGAGCACGTCAAATAATCCCAAACAAAGTGCAACAAAGTGAAATTAGTGCAAAAAAGGTGAAATTTTTGCATTGCATTCATAGCCACAATGCAAGCCCTGCATGGTGCAATTAATGGCACAATTTTCCTATAATTGCATGATACACTGGTAGCGTTGCTTCTGCTTAAGTGAACCAACTCAAATTTTTTTTGTATTCATGTCTATAATATTAATAAGTAATCACATTATTTTTCTGGTGCAAGTTGGAATAAGAATGAGCACTTGTGAATTGTTTCAAAGACTATAAATTGCACTCACAATTTTGTGTCTCTTTCAAAAATTTTACTTGTGCTTATAATTTTTTGTTCCAGATTTTACTCAAAATTATGCAATTACCTACACAAATTTCCTCACTCAGTTCACTTACATATCATTCTTTAATGTTGTGATTTTGCGAAACTTTCTTTGAAAAAAAATAAGGCTCTTAAACTGACATACGTACCGGTAGATATCAAATATTTAATAGGAACTTTGCTCATGAAAAGCATGTTTTTCTTACTCTTTTTATAAGAGAACAGCACAGTCATTTTAAGTGTGCAGCTCTCTCTATTCAATGAAAAAAAAAATTCCCATAAGGTGTCATGGAGGCAGCAACGCCAAGTGGTTAGAGACCCCGATCTGACCAGTAGCTTAAGTTGGTTCCACACAGCCCTTGGTTCGACTTCTTGGCTGTGCTCGTGGTTGTTCCAGAAATATTATTATACATTGTATTTTATATAATAACCAAATCAATGCACACACTCTGATTGGTCAATCAGCTATGTTTTATTGTGCCAGTAAACTCATGGAAACCAACATCCTGCATGGTTTATCAGCCTATAAACCATAGAAACTTGTGGTCTATTGCTTAAATAGTCATTCATTATTTAGTGACTACACAAGTGCGTCAACTCCAAATCTCGGTTAAGTTACCAATGAACTTCCAACCCCATCCAAAACCCTAAACCCTCAACAACAATGCCCGCAGCATTATACATGGAAAGAACAGAACCAAAGCAGTTTTTTAACTCCTTATAATGCACATGAATGAATGAATGAATGCCAAGTGTAATGAGATCTGAGGCACTACATGTAATTGGGGACAGTGTTCAGAACTCAAGTAAAGGCTTATCAAAATTAATAATTGCGTGACCTTGAGTTTGAAAGGTAACCCGCTGAACAGTGACTCGGTATAACTGTGATTTGCTTGAGACTCAGAGTTGAAATGGATTTATCTGAGAAAACACAATGAAACTTAAATGACTAATATTATCATTTTCTGGTACTTGTATGTCAGTTGAATAAATAAGAGGTAAGTGCTACATAGCCTGTTTAAACTGGTGAGTAATAATAGAGGATCCCAAATTAACTAAAAGTCGCCTCATTCAAGTACTGACCCATCATGTCAATGGCTAACTCCAGAAATGGATTTTTAACAAGATCATGCAGGGTATTGGCAAAATGGTTTTAAGCAAGTGAAGACTGTAACAGAG
Source organism: Montipora capricornis (assembly GCF_036669925.1). NCBI lineage: Eukaryota > Metazoa > Cnidaria > Anthozoa > Scleractinia > Acroporidae > Montipora > Montipora capricornis. Next base: position 27,496,263 of record NC_090890.1, on the reverse strand, counting down.
TAGATGGTATTAGACCCTCATAGTAATTTTCTCTTTTAGCAGCTCACAATATTTATTGCACTGGTACGTACATTTTGTACCTGACACATTTGGACAATCTTGGAGTAAGCACATACATAAGGTGTTTGCAATAATGAGGACAGAAAGGTCAAATATAATAATATTTTATTTTATTTAACATCAGGTTTGAGCAACTCTTTTATTTGGGATGACAAGCATGGTTTTGGTTTTGACAATAATGGACAAGTGGTCATCGTCACACCAAATGCAAATGACACACCAAGCGAAATGTTCAACTGTTACATGTATAATAATGGCAAGTATCAACACTCATAAGTACAAAATAACACACTCAACAAAATAAATGGATTCTGTTCAGACAATAGTACAATAAAATAATTAATAATTTTTACTCTTAAGAATTGCAACTGAGTTGCTGTGGTAACCACATATTCGCCATTAGTTTAAGGGGGTATTTATAATGCATGACCTGCTAAATGCCCTTACTTGCAGTCAGAGACTGAATAATTATTAATAAGGTGTGGCTAGGTGGTCAGCCCCTGAACATGACCCATGTGTGACCTCCAAGCACAGATGGAATAGGCTGGGAGTCGATTTTGCTGAGTACCCGGAGAAAAACCCTCGGAGTCAGGTGGAGATCGACTGAAACTCAGCCCACATACGATCTTGGGGCCATTGAAGAGTTGAACCCGGGTCGCAGAGGTGGAAGGCACGGTTGATAACCACTAAGCCATTCTGACTCCTCCGAAAATGAGACTGGGACACAGCCTGAAAATGAACTCAGACCGGTCTGACTTTGTCTCAGTTGCTGGAGCGAGACACGGAATTCTCATACCAGTCTGAGTTTGTACTGGTCTCACGTAAATCACAACAAATCTCAGACCGGGTCCAGAAATTTTAAGCTTTTGGTCAGCCATATATTTATTAGAAATAACAAATTGTTGCATCCTGAATTGAGGTACCAAGCATCTCGTCCTGGTTTCATGTAAAGAGCTTCAAAAATTTCATACCGGTACAAGTTCATGCTGGTCTGAGTATGTGCCAACCTCGTGTAAATACCCCCTAAGAGTGACAGAATTGAAAGAAAGATCTTGCTCATCTTCTCTCACAATTTAAACTACCGGTAATAATGATAAATGTATAATAAAGGAAAGGAAATTAAGGAAAGGAACTTTATTTTAATAAGTGTCTAGTTGTTCTGGCGCTGGAGCACTAATTGGGGACACTGTTAACTGAAATTAACAATTAACGCAAATCAAGTCAAATGTAGGTTTTTGAGGAGAGGGGAAACCGCAGTACCCGGAGAAAAACCTCTCGGTGCAGTGCAGAGTAGAGAACCAACAAACTCAACCCACACGCCGGATGCCATGACGCCGGATCTGGGAATCAAACCCAGGCCACATTGGTGGCAGGCGAGCGCTCTCATTACTGGAGTCACCCTTTGAAGGCTCGTAGATTTTTTTTCGTTTTGGAACATTCAAAACGCACGCAATGCCATTTAATTCCAAAATGTACTCAAGGTCTTACAATTTTGGTTAATTTCTTGTTTGAAATCTACTCATAAATATGGATGAACACAAACGAATATAAAAAGGAAAGAAGAAGATTGAAGCAACTGATAATCAGAATCAACAAGAGTTATCGGTAAAGTATGAAGATTTAGTTGTAACCTAGGGAAAGGTTTTACTCCCTTGCATTTGATATTACACTTAATAAATATAAGAGTGTCAGTTTAAAATTCTCTATGGCATAGTACATGTAGTCCTTTAGAGCTAATAATAATTTTAAATCCATTTCATTTTTCATTAAATTAATTAATTCTATGACCAACACTCAAGAAGAACCAGTCAAGCATTTGACCTTCTTGTGCAAAGTTTCAACTGATTTTTCGAAACACACAGTCAAACAGAATCTTTCATGTTGTTATAGTCATAATTGACAATTACATTGCGGGCTACGGGTCTAATTGTTTTAGTATTACCCAGCTAGTCGGACAGAAAAGGCAATAATAAAGTTAGCAAATGCAAATTGAAGAAAATTGATATTTATGTGGGAATAAAGCAAAAGAAAGCGTTGGGCTTTTCGCTACTCAAGGACTATTACTAATAGTCCTCTAGTACATGTAGCTTAGCCAATTAAAATGCAGGATTTGCATTAGTCCACTGGTTGGGTGATACTAATAAAATAATAATAATAATTATTATAATTGTGATCTGTCACCAGAGATGCAGGGAATGCAAGAGTGGGATTCCAGTGGGGACAATGGACATAACAAGGCTGGTGACAATGATTACTCAGATTGTCCTGTCTGTGCCGGTAGCAGCTAATCAATCAAAATGTCAGAAAACAGCCTCGCCCTACAAAACCTTTTAATCATGTAGGCTTTACATTTCTGTACTTTGCCTCCACCATCTTACAGTACAAAGTAATGGAACTAGTCATAGATTGATTAAAACAAATAAATACTATACATTTGTTTTAGAAAATAAAGAAACAAATAAGAAAATTATAATAAGTGCTAATTTTAAAAAGTCACTTGCGTGATCACATTATGTATGTATTAATTTTACTCTATTTCGAAGATTCCAGTTTGAAGGAAAACAATTGTAGGAAATAAGTTTTCAACTGAAGATTATTGGTATAGATTACATATAATGATTGTGTGATGTGCAATGTAAAAAATGAAAGTAACACATTTTCAGTGAATTTTGTACATAGAAACATTTTTTTATTCCAACGTTAGACCATGTGTGTGTGGTTTCAGCAGTTAAAACCCTTAATATCCTGTAATATATTATTTATTTTGCAAGCAAGTACTTACATGTAAAAAATAACTTAAGGGAAGAAGTAGTAGTGAGTTGATAAAATAATATTAATTTTATTGTTTTGTCCATCAGTGATGTTACTTATTCAAGTATTTATTTATCATTTAATGTACATTAGTTTTGATAAGACATCATACAAGAATTCATGCAACAGGATTTTTTGTTTGATTTCAATTATGTGGGATAATCTATTGGAAGTTGCTGTCGACAATGCATTTTATTTCCTTGAATTGACTCCTTACAAAAAGGCATTTGCACTGTAAAGAAATTTTCTTAAATTAAATTAACGTAATTCCCTTGAAAATGACGTACTATCCAGATTTTTTCAAACTTGGCACAATTGATATTCATACTCAGGGCAACAAAAAGATGGGGTCACCATGCTTGTTTTCGCGCTGTATGCCCTTGGTTGTAAGTATTTTTTACAGAATTTCGCAAGAGAAGTTCAAAACTAGATCAACCCGAAAAATTGTTGTGTGATTTGTAGCAAGAGCTACTGAATATTACTGAGAACTTGAACCTACTTGTTTGTCCAGGCTATAATCCTTAAGTAAAGTGATTTTAAATTGTTCAATCTTGCAAAATGTAAGCAAATTGGACCGCTGCAGTCATCACCTTGCACTCAGTGTCAGACTCCAAATGCAGTTTCACGTCATTTATATCATATGTAAATAGTTTAATACTACATATTCTAAAATCCAACTTTTTTTCTTCTTAAACATGGGGGTCATCGTGCTTGTTTTTTCGCAACACGATGATAAATGGATGGCAAAGTGGCCTTTTTCGTCTTCAAAATGATCATTTTCTGTGAAAGGACTGGGGCGAGTTCCAAAACAACACCTTTTTACTCGAGAAGAGTTATCATGATTGCTCTTAAAAGCTCTTTGTTGCCTTTCTTCAGATGGCCAGCATGAAACGCTGGTATCTCCGAAGTCGCAATGTTATGTGCATAATTTATGAGATGCATGGTGCAAAACAAGGGAATCACCTTAAATCTACTGTAGTAGTGTTCTTGTATAATAATTAGTAAGATATCTGAGAAAACTGAGAAATTAACTGGAGCCATTAAAGCACTGTTGAGCCCTTACAATAATATTTAATTTGCTAAAAGTTAAAGGGAATGGAATTTGAATAATTGATTTATTGCCTAATTGATTATGCTAATGAAGCATAATTATTTGTAAGAGAAATTTATTGTCATTGACGTTTAAATAAAATGTGCAGGAGAGATTCAAAGGAAGAATGATTTTATTTACCCCAAGAGTTACAAGCGTATGGGATAATACAGGCTTTTTTCCCAAATTTGAAGCATTTATCTGATAGACACTACTTGATCTCTTCCTTGAATCCTTATGTATGTAAAATATTATGTTCAGTGTATCTGTTTGTAAAATAAAGGTGGTCCGAGAAAATGTTCACTGTGTGGCTCATTAAGCCGTACCAGTAATCTTTGATACCCTAAATCTTGCTCTATCACAATTTAAATTATACACCTCATTATATACCAGGTTAATTAAAGTGCACCAAAACGGCAATATTAATCTCCCAGTCAAAATTTCGCTTTTTACATACTGGGCAAGATGTGCAAAGTTTTCAAAACTAAGCAGTAAATTTGGGCTCAAGAATGTGATGTGAGAGGCATTGCAAACTTCTTTGCAATGCAAAATTTCTTTGAAAACAAGAATGCAAAGCAGTTTGTGACGTAAAATTGAGAATAATCCCATGCCTCTTGTATCACGGTCGTAGATCTGAATTACTGCTAGTTATGCCGAGTGGCTTGCACGGCACAGAAAAAGTTAAATTCTTGGGTAACAAATTATGGTAACATTATGTTAGGAACGAAAAATATTTAAGTTTGGCAGAGTTAGTACTCTGAGTTTGGGTACACTTAAACAGTTACCTACTCTGTGTAATGCCTGACAATATTTAGGACAATTAGGGCCGTAAGTGAACGCCACAAAACAATACCTCTGCATATGCCCCGCACATGCATCTCACATCTTGATAACTTTTTTTGCCGTTCTCGTCCTGACGACGACATGAAATGATCAAATTTAAGGTTATCTGGAGAACATCAGCACCCAAAGGTGAATTTTCAATTTTTTTCTCCACACATTCACACGGTTCATACAAATTTTGTTTGTGGCAATTTTTTTATAAGAATAGAAAACAAAATGAACTGTGAAAAAGCTAGGAGATAAAAAATGTAAATGAGGTATAATAATAACAATAATAAAAATATTATTAATAGAGTATTGCCTAGGCAACAGTTTTGAGTTATTATCTGCGTCGACGGTTTTAGCTGTGTGCCAAGATTCTAGTGTTTTTCAAACGAGGTAATTGCCTTTGGCACACAGCTAAAACCGTCAACGAGGATAACTCTAAACCGTTGCCTACGCAATACTCTATTTTATTGTAATTAGACGTCATTTACAGTTTTTGTCTCTTTATAGCTTTTTCACACTTCTTTTTGTTTTCTATTACATAATTAAAAAAAAAATTCGCACCCCTTTTCGTATATATTTCCGTTTGCGTGCTAACTTTTTCATTTGCTAAAGGATATAGACTGATAGCCAAAAGCTTTTGTTTTTTATTCTTTTTTACCAGAGAACGCTTTCACATTTTAGCATGTCTTATCCTGGTTACAGCTCTATTTTTACTTGAGGTTAACCTACTGACTCCTGGGAGTGAGACAATAAGAGATTTTACTAGTTAGGGTTAGGGTTAGGATTAGGGTTAGGGCACTTGAGGAGTACAAGGGTTAACCTCACCCTACTAAGAGTAACACTTTTTGGATTTTAGTGTCTCATGCCAGACGATTTTACTCCTCAGTAAAAGGCTATTAGGCCTGCTTCAGGGAAAAAAGGTTACTATACAACTCTGCAAGGCTTTTTATTACCAGAGTTGTAAAGCTTAAAGATTCTTTTCCATGCATTTGTTCCTTCATTTCAATGCACTCTGAAGCAAAACAAGCTACCTTTGTCCTTTTTCTGGTGTCTTGTACACTCGGGCATTTGATTTAGGCAAGGGGGGATTCCCCAAGATGATATCAGCTGCTTTCTCGGCCATCATAACAGTTGGACCATTAAGATTTCCACTTACAATACTTGGCATTATAGATGCATCAACAATCATAAGGTTTTCCACCCCAATCACTTGTGCTTTATTATTGACTACTGCTAGTGGGTCGTCTTCTGAACCCATCTTACACGTGCAAGATGGATGGTAGGCAGTATCTGCATTCTGTCTGACCCAAGCATCGATTTGTTCATCAGTTTGAATATCATCACCTTGTGATGAAAGAATAAGAGAAATACAAATAGACCAAATTCATGTAAAACAATTAACTTTGGAGGTGAGTGGGTGGGACCTGAGGCAATTAAGACATGTCTGCTCCGTCCACAACTTACTGTAGCTTGAATTGTTTTGAGGTAGTCCCCATTTCAGAACACTCGAATCTACTGATTCTTGAACAAAGCAAGCCAAAAGAGCAACTACCGTGGAGGTGCTTTCATTATAGATCACTTCTCTATCTGTTCAAGATTATTAATTTTCTGGTACACAGAAACCAATAATGTTGTAAACACTAATATCATAAAATGCTGCTCAACTAAAGAATGTTTTATACAATAATTTATTAAAATATCACTCTTCGTGCACAATATCACGGTCAATCAACTTACACTCTACAGACACCAGTGAACCCTATTTTCTCAGGACTGAAAATTAACCTGCTCAGAGATTTTCTTTTCTCTCTGCATGAGAGTAATGCCAAGCAAGACCAACTTGAAAAAATAATAATGGAGCTTAGAAGCAGTCTACCTTTATGGTTTGTACCCTTTCTGAACCAAAACTTCAAAACCTCTTCAAGGACTGTCAAGGAAACATTTTTTCAAGAATTCCATGCAGTGCAGAATCAGTAGCCAATGATAAAGGCCTGGCCAAACACTTGCAAGATTTCAATGCAACATCTTGCAACATTGTTGGGCACAACATGTTGCAATCAAATTCGAAAACAGTCAAATATTTTGGGCAACATTGTACATAGATGTTGCAGGATGAACTGTATTTATTTGGCCACGTTCACGCAACATTGTTGCACTAGGGAATGCGCTCTAGTTCAACTTGTTGCGTGCCAGGGTCTGGCGCACATACTGTAAACATCAACATGCTGCGTTGAAAATGTTGCAATAATAGAAGGGGTTTATGCCTGCGTGACAGGTATAAAAAGGCCCATGCCTTGTTTAGTTCTCCCACTGACAGCATGAGCAATTTAGGAGTATTACCTTTTTATTTCCAGTTCTTAAGATAATTAATATTTGATTCCCCAATCAACACAACTTTGGCAGCATCTGCCTTTTTTAGGAAGCTGGTTCTTGAAGGCTATGGACTCTGGCCCCAAATAGGTGGGAAAGAAATTTCCCAGTAAGGAGAGTACAAACCCTTAACCAACCAGTTGGTTTGCTTTGAGCATTTTCTCTTACAAACTCCCCTAATCTCCCATCTCTCAAAAAAAGAAAAGCACATTGTATTAACTACACCCCACATTTCCCCATCCCCAACTCACTGAGCCTATGGCCCTCACCTCAGTGATCGTGTCTCCCCCCCCCTCCCCCCCAAAATCACACCCCCACACTAACAAGCACAGCTGTGAGAATGACCCTAACTCACCTGGCTGCAGTTCCCTTCCACGAAACGGATCAAAGGCCTTTTGGCTGAATACTTCTCTTGTAAGTCGAATTGATTCCCTTAACTCAACTCTATCTTCCTCTGTTGCCAAATAGTTGGGATCAATGATCGGGTGATCATAAGGATTAGCTGTTTTCAGCTTTACATATCCACGACTTGTAGCCCGCATGGAACCAACATGCACCTAGAAAAATGAAATCACCATGCCCCTCAACACAAAACTGAACTTTAAATAAAGATTGTGATGGGCCCATAGCGTACTACTGCAGAATCCAATTTTGCCGCAAAACTCCAAGAGGAAGTTTGAGAAACCACGGCAGCTACGGGGACGAAAACGTCACTTCAAAATATACATTTGAGCTATTTTTAAGTATTCCATGATTATTCCATCTTGATTAGTATATACAATATGGCCGAAGTGTCCTATAACTGGATTGGTACGGACGGATTTGAGGTAAAGAGTGAGACTGAAGGACTCGCTGTAGTTTGTCCATGTTGTCATCAAAATCTCAAATTTGGTAATTTGAACACGTAGTAGTTTTGACGAGTATTGGAGAGAAATGTTCAAAAATGCATACCCCATGCAGCACGATCATTTGGTCCTTTTAACCAATAATATTACTGCTGTCTGACGTTGTCGTTGCCGTAGCCATCGTCGTTTCTTAAACTCCCTAATAGTGAATACAAGACAGTGTGCAGCTCTCTCCCAGGCCAACCATGAGTTGCTAGAGATGTATTAATGCTTCTTAAATAACAAATCTCTGTTAAACTATTGCCTGTGTATTAAGTGCTATGACCTTACTTGAAAGGCCTCTCTTTCCACTGTCTCCCTCCCATGATCTTTGAAGGCTGACGGTAGAAAATGGTACTGGATATTGGGATGAGCTAAGCCCTCCCTGCTACGAATGAAGCCACCAGCTTCAAGATGTGCAGTAGCACAAGGCCCTGTCCTGGTGAGAAACCACTTGACACCTATAGGTACCATGTTCCACCACTTGAGAGAGCGATACAAACTTAATGGTTTTGTACATTCCTGAAACACAAAGAGGAGCATGTTACATGTATCTAACAGCCAAATACTGCACCTGTGAGTTGTAATAATTCATTAATATTTGATAAATATTAATGAAACCTGATCAAAGGTCACTAAGCTTCAAGGTAAATTGGAAAAATCAAGAAGTCTGACAAAACTTAGACATTGCTGATGACACTGTGGAACTATAAGCACTGAACAATATAGGACTCTAACCTAACCTCATAAAAATAATATGGAGGAATACCGGTATATAACACATGTAGTACTGTCAGTTTACAAGATTATTTGGCAATCACTTCCCACAATATAGTTCCCAACACTAGCCTTTTTTGAGAGTTTGTTTGTGGGTTTGTCTCAGTGGAAGGAAATTCACATCACAAATGCTATCGTTTTTGTTGTTAAAATTGCTATTAACTCAGGGAATAAAAAAGACAAGCAAAGAATGTAAAAACCTGGTGAAAGTACATCTCCAAATGATCCTGGAGATTCTGTCCAACACCGGGTAAATGAGCCTTTACAGGAATACCAAGTTTCTTCAAATCATCTGCATTTCCAACGCCAGACAAGTTAAGTAGTTGAGGTGTGTTAATAGCTCCAGATGTTAAAATAACTCCCTTTCTGGCCCTCACACGCTTCAATTGGTTTTGATAATGGTACTCCACACCCACAGCTCTGTTGTTCTCAAACACTATTCTAGTAATCATTGCTTTTGTGTCTGCACGAAGATTTGGTCGCTTTAGAGCAGGCCTGAGATAGGCATTAGCTGTATTCCATCTGACACCTTTGTGGATCGTCATGTCCATCCAACCAAATCCTTCTTGTTGATAACCATTCATATCTTCTGTAAATGGATAACCAGCTTGGACACCAGCATCAATAAATGCTTGATAGAGAGGATTGTTTGATTTACCTCTTGATACATGGAGGGGACCATCACCACCTCTATAATCATCTGGACCTAAGAACACACCAATTTGGCAATTGAAAGTACTTACAATAACCAAGACAAGACAAGACAAGAGGCCAACAAAAGTAGAAGGCAACCCAAAGGCTCCTTTTTCTTTAGCCTCTACTGTAACTTACAGCAGGGTGGGCACTACTCCAATCCCCCTTGTAGGCACAACTTGACCCAGTAATTACACTGGTTCTCATTTTACCCGCCATGACTGAATGGATGGAAAGCTGTCTTTGGAGCACACGATCTTGGATTCAAACTAGAGTTTTTGTGAAACTGTAACCTTCAGAGTCAAAATTGTCATTTATAACGTTACCAGAAATAAGAGTATCAGCAGCACATTTCATCATTACAGTACTTACAAAATTGACTCACTACTATCTCCCCCTTCAAAAAGGAAATTACCCTTACATACTTACAAAACGTACACTACCTACTAACCCCCCCCCCCTCCCCTCCCTCCCCTTAGAAACAAAATTACACTTACATTAAATGAGTCTTTTTATCACCATAACACCTATGTAAAGCTCTAAACACTATTGGCATTTGTTCTTTATTGCACTGTAAATCAACCAATAACCAATTAGTTCAAGCAACAAATTAGTGCAAAAGTTGGCCTAGAGTTTGCCTTTCACAGGATTTTAATTTCTTGCAGATAAAGCCTTCTCAACCTGTTACTTTCTTAAGTCCAAAAATATCTCGCTTTTCACTATCATGAAACACTCTACTTGTCTAGCTGACACAAATTTTTATTTATTTATTTATTTATTTATTCATTTATTTAACTTTGCCAGTCAAGTTGACAGAGCGCTACAACAGCTTGCACCAATAACTGTCAGTGGGCCCTTTTTACCTTCCCAACCATGATAAACAAGTCAGAAGATAGACCACAACACCAGGAACTACATGTATGTACTCTTTAACATGGGTCCTAGCCCTAGCTCTAACTCCTAACATATCATGCATTTTTCTCAAAGTACAAACAATGCAGTCAAGAAAAAAAGGAAGCAAAAAATTTGCTGTTGATATATTTCTTTCAGGGTTCGCACACTTTTTCAGAACAAAAACTCAAGGACTTTTCAAGGACTTTCAAGGGCCAAATTTTGAAATTTCAAGGACCTCTTTTTTATTTACGTCGATGAATTTACCCATAGAAATGGTCTCACAGTACAATTCTTCCTCATTTTCCATAACGTACACGCGTGAAAATAATGCAAAGGCACTGGTAACCATTCTCGACCCCACACATTGTGGCGTTTGTATGATATGACTTGAGTGGCTGATTATTTTCACTGAAGTTTTCAAAGATTAAAAACGCGGGTCAGAAAAAATTCAAGCACTTTCAAGGGCCAGGAATGAAGAGCCGAGATTTTCAAGGATTTTCAAGGCCTTGAAAATGCACTCTCAAAATTCAAGGGTTTACAAGGGTTTTCAAGACGCGTACGAACCCTGTTCTTTGTACAAGCAAATCCGACCTCACCTAACTCATGGGTCTGTGATTTCCTGAAATAAGGCAAGCAGTCCTGCATATGACCAGCCTTTTGCTCCTTCCTGTTCCCAGCGATCATAATCATAAGCATGTCCCCTGATGTACACCATTGCATTCAAAGAATGACGAACCACCCCACACTCTTCCCCTCGGTTGGTAGACACGCCTACAAGTCAAAAGAGTTCCTGATAAGCTAAAAGGGAGTTTAAGCAATGACAATGGCAATGTCATCAAAAACGTCACTGTTACATGTAACTACAACTTTGCACTATAATCGCAGGTATTTTGCGATTATTCCATCTTGTTCACCTGGTACAATATGGGCCAACTATCCTGTAACTGGATGGGTATGAACGGTTTTAAAGTAAAAATAGAAAATGAATGGTTCACTGTTATATGGTCAAGCTGCCGTCAAAACCTAAAATTTGGTAATTTCAAGTTGTTGTTTTGTGGAGTATGAAAGAGAAATGCACAGAAATTTGTGCTGCACATGCAGCACGAGAATTTTTCCTTTTTTAACCAATCATATTCTTACATGTACTTTGTGGAACTATTGTTGCCATAGCTGACGTCTTTGATAAACTCCCTACTGATTGTTTAATGTTACAGTACGCCACCTCGTTTCAATGTTACTCTTTGAGAAAAACTAAAAACATCTGACAATCACTGCTTCTCCCCAAACGTCTGAGAACAAACTGCATTGCAAAATACATTACACTCTAAATGTTCAAATCACAGATCAATGACTTTACCCTAAACCTGACCGAGGATCTTTCCTGACCATAAATACGGCATGATTAAAGGCTTGATATGGGCCCACCACAGGCTTAACTACTGGCAGCTACACATGTATTTACTTTAAAACCATTACCTATTATTCATATACTCTTGTGGTTCTGTTTCATAATACCAGTTGTATTTATTGTCACAAAGGTTATAAATAAGAGCAGCTGGCATATGAATCTTCCATGTCCTGTCTTTAGGTCCAGCCTCCAGTAAAATAACTTTATTGTCAGGATTTGCTGACAGACGGTTTGCAAGAACACAACCTGCCGATCCAGCCCCACAAATGACATAGTCATGGGTTGAAGAAAACTTCAAAGTAGAAAGAAGACATCTTTGATGCAAAGTAGGGTGACGAGCTAACAAACAAAAATGCAAAAAAAAAATAAAAATACTCGTTAAAACACAAACAGTAACACTTAATATTATTTCTATGGACATAAGCAAGACAAACATATATGGTGTGGGCACTCCACAGTATATGAAATAAAATTATGAACTATTTATCATACCAAGTATTGGAAATTTACTTTCAAAGGCCATCTTGCAAGTGACAACCAAGCCATTCCTGATGTGTATTTCCTGTGATATAAAATAATCATAATAAAAGGAGTACCAAAGGAAAGCACCCAAAGTACAAAATAATGCATCACAGGTGCATGTTTTGCTTTGACCACGTTTTCTGGGATCTGTGAGTACAAGTTTGGACCAATTTACGAACAACGTGAGGCATGCAAGACATGCAAGGCATGACCCGCAGTCATGCCTGCCAAGATGGCGAGTCAACATGCGAATCACACAGTTATTGAAAGCTAACTGTTTTAAAATGGGTGCTTAGACTTATAATAACAGTTTATCAGCGCTATTTGAAATGGCTGCTTAGACTTAAATGCGAA
>NC_090890.1:27456901-27483469 GCF_036669925.1 Montipora capricornis | reverse complement strand
TGACAATAGCTTTTAGACTTCTTGCGTTCAAGTATAAAGCGCGAAGCGAGTCACTCCAACAGGTCGGTCCCGGATTCGGATGAATCCCGACGAGATAAACTTCGCAGGGGTTGAAAGTAGCCACCCGATTTGGGCCTACGAGATGGTGCAGTTGAAAAACTTTCTTCTGGCGCTTACATGAGACTCCTATCTTGTGTCGGTGTAAAAACAGGCGACTTTAAAACTGAAGTACCTCTTCCCTCTTCCTGAGAGATTTAAAGTAACACCCCGGCCGCTGCTCTGTTACTTGCACAGCATAAAAATTGTCAAAGAAAAGTCAAGGCATTTGGGACTGTCACAAGCCCTCAGTGGACGAATTCTCGAGACATCTATGCCAAAGGTACTGGACTTCTGTGGTCCAATTCTAAGGAAGAATTCGACGGGAGGGTGCAAGTTTTAATGGACGATTGGAACAGGTTGGAGTCATCAGAGCGCAAAGAGCCAGAGTTTGTGGAGTACTTCCGTAAGTTTAAATAGGAGGACCTAAGGGACAGAATGGCCAAGTATGTTGTGCACGATCGAGGGCTGGGGGAGGAGCCATACTTGCAGAACATCCCAGAAGCTGTAAACGCCATGTTAAAGGAGTGGAATAACTTTTTCCCCCAGGAGTTAGATCGTTTTGTTGTTTCCCTGTATGATTTTGTTGAATTAAATAAAATGGAAACATAGTTAGCTTGGGTTGGACTGTCAGACAAGTGGAAAGTTTCTGATGAGTTTAAACAGCACATTCCAAGTCAACAATATGGTGAGATGACGAGGGAGGAGAGGGAAAATGCAATGAAGCAGATAGCAAAGCTTTGCCCAGACTCAAACGCCTACAAGAAGTGTAGAAGCTTCAAGTTTACACAACACTTATCACGTTCTTCCTCCCACACACCATCAACTGTAGCGTCAGTTGCCGGTTCAAGCAGCATTGGTGACCTCGCACAACTGGAGGGTCAGTTTTTCCCAGAGAGGAAATATCCAGCTTTTCAGAAAAGGCTAAAGCAATACGGGGTTTGCGAGAAGGCTTTCAAACTGGCTCATTCTTAGTTGACAGTGGTGCCTCACTTCCTTGCAAAGTACAGCGTTTGAAGAGTGCAAGTGTTCCTGTTCTTGCAGTTTTTTTCCGTCGTAACAGTATTTGTCATCACTGTGTCGCAGTTGCCATCCACACAGGAAGGGTACAGCAGATAGTTGCAAGTTTTCCAGGAAGGAGTTTAACTCGGGTCAGTACATTATCTGCACCCAACTCAGTTGGAGCCAAAGTGCCACCTCGCAAGCGTCCACGAGAAGAGGCAATCATGGTACCACCCCAGATTGTTTTGAACGACCACCAATTTACATCCGAAGCAATTGGTGACACAACTGCGGTCATAAGGAAGAGTGCCAAACTCAGTGACTCACCACCAAATGCACCTGTTGTGCTGAAAAGTATCAGCGGGGGTATTAGAAAATGTGCTGGATGCAAGAAGCCACTGTCCACAACTATTGAGGGCAGTACAATGAGGAGGATGACAAGAACTATTGCTTTGGCCTTTTTGAGGCATACAACTTCTGGAAAAAGACCACCGAAAGGTACCAGGCAACAACTTCCACACAACATTACCACCTAAAACCAGTTTGCACCAAGGTGAGGCAGTCCGAAGGCCCATTACAAATCAGTGCTGGAAATGTGCAAGTCAGCTACCACCTACGAACAATAATAGAGGAGCGATTTTCAAATAATCTCATTTAAGAGCAGACTTGACAGTCACTGTATGTACATACATGTAGCCTATTTTTGACTTATAACCTTAAAATTGGAACCCATTTTGACTGACAAAGAAATCAATTCCAAGATAATGTTCAACAGTAGCCTTGACAGAGATGGGGCTGTTACCAAAAATCGCTCATTTTTCGTTCTTTATTTGTTTTATTATTGTTATTTATATTATTAACTGTCTGCAGACTTTTCGTTCTGGTTGACGTTGAAATAACACTGACATTGAAATGGGACAATTTAATATGATCTTGTTGATATTTACAGTTTTCATATTTCCGTTATCAAAATGTATGGAATTGAAATGAACACTTGTGATTTTAAAACCAATTGAGAATTAAGTTACATAATAGAACGGGGTGGCTATCTGAAAAGAGATAAATTAATTTAATTAGTAATGCTGGAATTTTAATTTCCTATTGTTTTGCTTGAAATGTTTTATGAATAATATGTTGTGTTAATGTTGTGACAGTCGTTAACTGTCTGGATACTTCGGCTGGAAGTTGAAAATGTGGCCCTTACTTCATAATCTTGTTCATGTTCAGATTTTTAATATTTCATTATCAAAATGTATGCAACAAGTTTGAGCTTCTGAATTGTGTCACCAACAATAAATTTTCCTCAATATATATCAATACCTCATCATACCTCATTATGAGGTAAAATGCTCATATGAAATTCTCTCAACTTTAACTAATATGAAAATGTATGAGGATCAGCCAGGATAATTTGTACGTGAATATTGAGGCTCAAAAGATCAGTAAGAGCAATATATTGAAATAGCAATAATTATAAAAAAGCTGACACTGTTTTGGTTATTCTTGCCTGATTATTTTTTGGGTTGCAACAAAGATGCCAGTGTTGCTTTCCTACAAGTACGTATTGTTTCAAAATCACGAGAATTGCACACCCTCAACCCAAATAATGAGATTTTGGTGTGCCTGGCCCCAGAGGGGGTACTTATATGGGCTATATAGGTATTTGTGGCCCCAAAGGGTATGGTTTTTAGCCGTTTTAGTAAGAAATAGGGTATCAATTTTGACCATTTTGGTCTCAAATAGGGTATCGTTTTTGCACTCTAGTCTTGCATTGGGTATGTTTTTTTAGAAGAAGCTACTTTTTTATCATTATTGATAAGACCATCAACAAAAGCCCTTCACAATGCCTTAACATCGGTCTGAACTAGGAAACTAATTATAAGGCAGTTCTGAAACAGGGTAGTGATTTAAGGGTCAGGGTATCAAATTCTTCTTCAGGTCATAGATACGGTAGGGAAAATCGCAGATTTTAGTCTTACTGATAAGGTCATGGCTTTGGGAAGCGGGGTGATCGTGTGCCATGTGATCTACTTTTGAGTTGTATCTTCTTTACTTACCATCTTGAGCAAGGAATCGTCTATACAAGATTACAAATTCATCCAGCGTATCAGCCATCACGATCGACGAATGAATGCGCCTGCAGAACAGCTAACCAGCAGCATTTAAAAAGAAAAAGATGTCGGAGATCGACCAAAACAACCAGGTAATTTAGGGTAGTCCATTTTGGTAGTCCATTTAGCAGTCCATTTAGGTAGTCCATTTCGGTAGTCCATCGTCGTAGTCCATGGACTGGGGGTCAGCAAATTGTACCGACCCACCTCCTCTAGGCTCATTTGGAGGTTCAGAAGGAGTTACAGCCTAGTCTGTTGCATTCCTGTCGTGTGGTACTGTAGGAGCTGACTCAGTATCATCGTGGTCTGAAGGTTCTGACAAATGGTGATTTTCTGTATCGGAACTGTCGGAAAGTTCTAATTCAGATTCATCTGACTGCACTTCTAGAACTGCCCGGAGAGTTCCTTCTGTATTGTAATGTGCAATTCTACCTTTTGCCGCCATTACTTAAGGGAAACAAAAGGAGTCTGATGTGAACAAAGCAATCCTACATCGAATAGGCTTCTTCCTTGTTAGCAGCTTATGTATATTACATTGAATTGTCCAGTAATTCACTTAGTACCCTTGAACTTTCCTCTTGCTTCGCTGGGGTCAATTTGGACCCCAACAAGAAAATAAGCACAAATTTTACATGCACGGTCCTTTCGATTTTAAAAGTAACATTTACATTTGAAGCAACTGACACAAAGAGACAAATTCATGAGATCTGACAAAAATTGTCCAGACATACGAGCTTTGGTGAATGTTCATTATCACTGGGGGTCGCATTGGACCCCACCTGGTAGGATGAGGGTTAAGTGCTACTATCATCAAATTTTTATCCCTTGAATTTTTAGGTTTATCACATAGAATTCCAGGAAAGATTGAAAACGCCATTTACCGTTTGGAAATATCTGCATTGGTTCCGGAGATATTTAAGTTTGACTAATTTGAAGTTCGTGAAGTTCTATTTCCTCCTTCGCGGTAAGTTTCTTTATTCGAAAGTCGTTTTCCATTAAATTCGCGTTAATTTAAGTCGCATTAATTTCAGTTTAGTTTCATGGAGCGCTAATTTCCTAGTAACGTAAAACTGATAAATTTACAAGCGGACAGCTTTTGTTTACGCAGCCATACACATGCACTCTTGGCCAATATAAGAAAGGATGAGGTAGTGGAGATGCTTTCAAAAGAAACTGTCCTTTTTAGTCGGTGGGTGTTCGAAACAGACGAAGGAAATTTGGTTACTTAAATGAGTCAACTTTCCAGTTAGCAGCGCATTTAAATCTGACACCCAACCGGCGGGAGCTTTTAAATGTACACGCACACGATGCAAAACTTGTCCCTTTTATCACTGACCATTTTACATGCACTTCCGTAAATGTCATCTATTGCATAACCTGCACACTACGTAAGAAGATCTACATAGGCGAAACAGGCCTGCATGGGAAAATATTGGCCATATATTCACCATTTGGTGCAGGAGACGTCTTCCTCACTAGTCGAACAACGCATGAGGGACAAATTCTTCAATTTCCTTTCCCTAACTTTCCATACTTCCAAAGTATCTACTGACAATAGGCGGCTTTGCGGTAAAAATTTATCGCGTATGTGGCATCTTCTGCCCTGATGTCGCATCTTGCACGAATTGCTATACTGAGCACCTCCCTGTCCAAACAATTTTTTTGAACATTTCATAAGATGTACGTCACACAAGACTGGCCTGTTTCTGGGGCATTTGCATTCTTCTTAATTTGCCATATCAACACACACACACACACTGCAGATGCACCTGTGTAGGTTATTAGTTTGTTCTGGTTTATCATGTTGAGGGTCTTACTCTCTGTTACCAGTTGTTTGACATAGTCAAGTCTACCCCTACCTGTGCAGAGGACATTGCCCGGATGTAAACCAAAAAAAAGGCGCGCAAGAAAGATCGGTTAAGCGTGCCCTTTAAGTTAAAACAACAAATGATTTTAAGTTTTAAAAAAACGCAGAGTTGTACATCTTAAACATGTGTTGGCTTGTGTTCCTCGATGACTTGAAGATCAATGCCAGCGTCAAACGCTATGCTCCAGGCCTTGACATGGAACGTTTGGAGGATGCGGGACACGATGGCTCAAGAAATTAACCTATTTCAATAAAACAGTGATCATTAAAACGCAATATGTCAATGTTTGCTCCTCAGTACTCTACCACCACCGGTCAGAAACTGAGCTAGGTACCGAGCTCTTGATATCTATGCACCAAAACCCATCAAAGGGAATCTCAGTCTTTCATACTGGGCTTAGGAGTCAACCCTCAGCTCGAATAAAGTTATTAATAGAACGCCTGTCGTGGGGCTTTCCAGGTTAAAAGCCCAATCTGAAAACAGAGCTGTGACACTGCTATTGTTTGAATTTGTGTCATATAACCCAACAAACACGCATCACGCTGAAAATAGAAAAAAGGGTTGGCTCAAGTCCCGATTACGCGGTTAAGCACTTTTCGAGCTTTGGGGGAACCATTTTTTATTTCGAGTTTTGATCAAACTTTGGGCGCTTTTTCAAATTTTGGGAAACATTTGAGTTCTTTGTTCGCATTCTGGGCTAGTTCAGACCAATATTTCACCTTGAAAAACAATTTTCAGCTAACAGAGATTCTTTTATTCTCGTGAAATTGCATTATTCAACACACAAAGGCCCCGTCCACAAGTATCCGGATATTTTTGAATCCGCACCTTTTTCTTTCCGGATGCAAAAATATTTTTATCCACACGTAACCTATTCAAATCAAATTTGCCCGTCCACACGTATCCGAAACGTATCCGGATTCACTCTAGTGCTCAGGACTCCGCAAGGAAAGAGAGGTAACAGAGCATGCGCCATGAAGCCCTCGGCAGCCATTTTGAGAATGATGTCACGGTAAGGAGCTGGGCTCGTTCTTGCTACGTCATCCGGATAAAAAATATCTGGATTTGGCGTCCACACGGTTCGGGATTCATATCGGATTCAAAAACATCCACTCTGGAGAGCGTATTCAAAAATTCCCGAATTTGCCAGAGAATTCGCCGGATACGTGTGGACAGAAGGCGTATCCGGAAAGAAAAAGTTGTGGATTCAAAAATATCCGGATACGTGTGGAAGGGGTCATAAATTTACACGGTTAAAATGAATGTGAGTCAGTCTTACGTTTGACTTAAAGCAATTTGAAACCATGCCAGTCTTCAAAACATGATTTTACTAACGTATTTTTGTCTCGAAAAACATTGATGTTTTACTTCTCTGAACATTTATTAACAACGGAAGGCCAATTTTTTGGTAAAACATAGGTCTCATTAATTTTGAAGAAAATCTTCAAGTTTATGTTTCAAAAGTCTTAGCCACGTTTGAGCTTTACTTCTAAATTTCAAGCACTTTTAGTACCATTTGAGCACATTGGTTGCCATTTTTAAGCACCATTTTTGCGGTTTTTTCCATCACATCGGGATCATAGAAAATACGGCTTTAGTTTGCCCCCACAAAGCCGTGCGGACGCAAGGCAGCAGAATAACGTAGCCTTATTTACGATCTTATACCCCATTTACACCAACAAGACATCTTTAATGAACCTGGGTTTAACAAAATGAAAATCACTCACACAAAAATGTAGGATGAGATGTACATGAGATTCAGGTGAGTTTCAAAATTTACTTTAATCGGTGCTAAATTTGTAGGCAACAAAAATCAGTATTCACGATTTGAAACCGTGGTTAACTAAACACCTTCAAAACATGTTTAAGGTTTGGTGTGAACGGGGCATTATATACCAAGTGAAATGGTGTTAGCAGAGGTCACTTTTTTTTGCGTTCACTGGGCTGACGAGTACGGGAAAAGAGACCTATGCCATGGGTCGAAACTCACTTTGATCCAAACGCCGTCCACAACCTTGGACCGAACTCTACAAACCGCATGCCCCGTGATATGTTTGCTGACTGTGACTTGAGCCCGCTGTAACCCGCGCATTCCTTTACAGCAATTCCGCTGTTGTTAAGTGAGCCCAAGCAAAATGAAATATCATGTGTCGCTAGGTAACGGTGAGTTTCGACTCATGGCAGAGGTCTCTTTTCCTGTACTCGTCAGCTCAGCGAACGCAAAAGAAAAGAGACATCTGCTAGCAGGCCGGGAAGTTCCCCGCTGGACCCGCTAAACAATTATATCGAGAGACTACTGGGTAGACCCTGAGTATACTATACTATTTTCCGGTGTTTGCTGTATTTTGAATGGTCTTTTAGCGCTTCACGTTAGTAAATTCTCGCTTCATTGTTCGGCCACCTCAAGATATTAGGGACCTTAAGCAAGGACTTCGACGACTATGTTTGACCGTACGTGAGATTTAGAGGACACATCGGAAAATCGTGAGACCTCACGTAAATGTTCGTCGAAACGTGACATTTTGGAGACTTGGGTCTTTGGAGGGCCTGTGTGCCCTCCGTCTGCTTTTTGTGACTTCTCTGTGTCGATTTAAAGATCAGGGCCAATGGCAAGGCCATGGTAATTGCGAAATGTTTTCTGTCTTCTGTGTTCTGCACGTGAACTAGGTTTTCAGAAATGTACAGCAATGAACTGAAATGCCCATTGAACACTGATTAAGACAATACATCAAATCGATTACACAATAACGACTCAAGAGACTGTTGCTTTGGCAATGCCACAGAGGTAGGATACCGTGAGTCATTCAAAGATAAGCTGGAACTGAAATCCGTTCGTATTCAAGGTCTTCAAAGAGCAAAGCTCTTTAATAAAGTCACAACATGGGAAGGAATTTAGAATGCAAGTGAAGTATTACTTCACGTAAACCCATCAAAGTACTGATCAGGGAGAACGGTAAAAATCCAGGGAGGAGGGAGAAACGGCCAAAAAAAGTAGCCTGGGAGGAGGGAGAAAAAATGATTTTTAAAATAGGGAGATAAGATATTTACCTTCCCGTTCCTCTCCCTTCTTTTTTACGTATAGCATTTTGAAAAACGCACTACCTGTTTTGTAGATACTGATGAACGTTTCAATATCCCTCGTTGTTATTTTAGGTTTGCTGAATAGCGTATTTAACGAACTCCCTACAGTTTCCTCTGACTGCATATTAATCCCTTTCTCGTGTCGGGTGGTCGTAGTGGAACTCCTACAAGCATTACCAAATTGTACCTTAAGTTCATTTTGTTTTCTTCTAGCGGTGCTACTAGTGCGCCATATAGCTTCGACGGCCTGGAGACTGAGAGATGCCTCAAGAGGTATTTCATTCTAAGGAAAGTAAATCTACTTAATTGCTATGCAGTAGAATATACTTTGAGAAAAAATATTTGATGTTTTACGAAATTGAAAAAAACGCGTTTGGTGTTGGCACGCAGACATGAGAGATGTGCATGGTTCATAGATCAAGCGTGTAATGTTATGATTAAATGTATTATTTGGCTGTTTGTCGCAAGAACTGAAGCGAGAAGTTTCAATGATTGTCGCGAAGGCGATTATTAACTATTGAACTCAACGAAAAAAGCACTAAATTTATGTTTCACTTTTTATTTTCTGGATTTAGGAAGCAGTTATATGGGATGACAATTTCATTGGGGTTAATAAATCAATGCTCTTTTTGTCCAAGGAGATATAGCCTCCCGCAAGTAAAGAAGAACTCTGACAGTCTCCCTATCAATAGCTTGTCTGCATGGTGAACTATGACAACACTGCTACTACGGCATATTCAGTAAAAAATCTCTTCCGGTTCCGGAACGTTACCACTAATTGACCCTTTTCTTATCACCCAGCAACATTCAAGAGTTTCGTATTCATACCAATGATATTACGTTCTCAAAAGATAAGAAAGTATCTTGTAGTAGACTTAAAGGGCAAGAGTGCTAACTTTGTTTCAGTAATATATCGATGCCAACATGGTGACAAAATGTTTCAAGCATCTAGTTAACTTTAACTCGGTCTTTCGTATAATAATCACGAACGAATTTTACACTTGAATGCTCTCAAAGTGAACGACATGCCTGATGGCTTAAAAAATGTTTCCAAAATTAGCACCATGGTGACCGGGTAAAAAGTTTCATTTTTGGTATATAAATGTCGCCTTCGATACTATGTTGCATTATCCTCGGCAAGTCTATAGCGTTGATCCTGAGTCTTCCAGGTGAGCTTTCCTTTTCTTTGGAAATACTTGATAGATCGATACAGATATTTTGCGGTTATTCTTGAAGCCTCAAGGGCATTAGTATTAACTGATTTTACGAATGCCTTGCATAAATTAATAGTTCCGGGTTGCTCTTGACTCGTAAAAAGGCAAACATACTGATATCTACTCACTTTCCAAACTAAAAAAAAACACTTCCAACTCGGAAGGAAGTTCTTTCTCGGAATCTGTTGACGAAAGTTCTTCTTATACTATATCTAGCTTAAAATTCAAAATGTTTTTTTCCCAGCAGGCTGGGTTTGTTTTGAATTGCATGCATTGCCTGAAATCAAAGACTTATTCAGGCAGCCCAGTTTTTCAGTTCAGTTCAGTTCAGCCCAAACGTTCATAGTGACGACGTGTAACACGTGCATCAAAAAATTATAAATTCTGCAAAAGTCTTGAGGCTTTTCCCGTGAGGTTGATTCTAAAAATGACTGAACAATCAGTGTTTTTCTTTTTTCAAAGTACACTTAATACTTAGCTGTCAGATATTTTAACTAAATCACATGCAGGTCTACCCAGTATTTCAAACAAGCGCACTGAATTATGTTGCAAAAGATCAGTTCACGAATTGTCAGTGTGTCGTGTCCGAAGACATTGCTCAAATCTGTTTTTTGTGTTTCGTCTTTTTTTTTCAAGTTGCAGAAAAAGAGTGTAATTCCTGGTGGAAGGAAAGTATTCGGTCCAAAAATGGAAAAAAGGTACGTCAAATCAAGTATATCAAAGCTTTTGGTGATATTTTAGGAAACAGAGATGTCGCAGTGGTGAGAACACTCGCCTCTCACAAAGTGTTGTCAAATGTGGATTGAGTTTGTTGGTTCTCGACTCTGCTCCGAGATGTTTTGCTCCGGGAAATCCGATTTTAATTTCTCCTCTTCTCAAAAACCAACCTTCGATTTGATGGGAGTTGATTTGATCTGTCTCCAATTAGTTCCCGAGCGCTAAATACAGACACTTAAATAAAGTTCATTATCATTATTTGTCTTGTTAACTATGTAACATTTAAGCTCCCATAAGACCGCAAATCGTTTGGCCAGAAAAACGGCAAAAAACGGGGCAGTGTCACGGTATTTTAGCAAAACTTCAAAACACTAAAAGATGTCTTTTCATCAATGAAGACCAAAAAATAATGCTGTAGTCTTGTTGCCAATAATCATTATTATCAATACGCGCGGCCAAATTACAAACTGCCCTCTGTAAAACGCGCGAAAAGTTGCAAGCTTAAACATCAAGTTGTTTTCTTAGTGATATTGTAGAGTGATGAGATCGCTCATTTTTTGTGCACGTTCTCGTCTTTACAATTCTTAGGAATATGCGTAATAAAACAATTATTAGATCCGGTTTGCGGGTGATTGCGAGAATTCTCAAGGTATCCGTTTCAAGTTATCCGCCTCAAACTTCGACTTCGGCAAATAGCATAAACGTCGACCTTGATACTTCTCCGGCGCCACAATTAAGTTAAACGTCATCCAAAAATTGCTAATTGTTAATTTTTTATTTTTCAATTAATGAAATTTTGAATTTTCCTCTGCATTTTTAGATTGTTATGTAGAAGATTACTGAAGCTAACTGTCCAGTTATCAATCCTCGCTCCGTTGATGATTCCTCGATACGCTTTGGTCCACGCCTCAAGAAAGTCTTTTACCAAGTTTCACCCCATTAAGAAAAATATCCATTATCGGCTGTGGAATCCTGTTAGTAATGGACTGATAAAGAGAGATCCCAACGACATGAATTTGGTGCATTCCAGTGGCGGATTTTCTGGCCAAGATTACAATCACAGTGAGTATTTGGAATTGATTCATCCTCGAACTCAATTCGCGCATTTCTAGTTTACCCAATCTTCTATCTACGCTTGATTGAAACGAAAAGGAGCGAGAGAAGCTAAGTTTTCCCCAAAAAATGGACAAAAAAGCGACGTTTGATATTTGAATTAACGGTTCGCTGTCATGCACTCGCTTCACACATAAAGACTCGACCTTCTTAAACTCAAACTACACTGAAACGATCATATTTTGTAAGTAATCTTAATACCAACACAGCATCAAGATCAAGAGCGGGCACTTCGTTCGTTGATAGCCGGGTGCAGCGAGCGTTCAGGCCACAACAAATACAGTGTTTAGAAAGCAATACAAGGCTTAAAAAGGGATAAATCAAGTTGACAGAGATTTGACTCTTGCATAACTTACAAACTCGTAACATTAATACCCTATTGGCTTCTGAAGATTCTTCGCCCTTTCACGTCTACTGGTAACGCGTAACATACATAGTTACATTCTCCTGTGTAACCAGCAGACCATACGAAATGTATTTATTTTATCTTGAACAAAGATGGCGAGAAGAGTGTATGGCGTACTTGTACTCGCTGAGTAAGTCAGGTGCTTTAAGAGGGAGAGGGAGGGTCAGTGAAAGCAATTTCGCTGACGTCTTTCTTCAAGGACAGTGGCATGACCTAACCATAATAGTCATCAATCTTTGTAAAGGCTTTTACGTTTTATTTCTCTTTTAGCCTTTATTCAAGCAAAGCACGCCGGTGCAGGAGTATTTAATTTGGTTTTCAACGGAAAGAACGGTGAACCCGACTTATATATCTCTGCTGTAGCGGAAGGCAGAGAACTCGTCTTGACGGTAAGTTCAGTTTTTGTATTACAGTATCTGACTGAGCTTACTCACCGTTTAAGTGGCTGGTCGGGACCATAAGAAACAATACAATACATACTTAATTGACCGTTCCCGCACATAGGGGCTTTTCAGGGCCAATAAAAAACAGTTAACGAAACGACGGAACAGATCAGCTGTTAAGAATCCCAACTGGCCGGAGGCAAACCAGTTTGCTATTTACAAGTGCAGCTGGGAAGTTGAACCAGGGACTACCATGAACAATTTCAATTAACGAGTGGTCAGAGCGGTTGTTAAACCCGGGATCTTGGGATCTCAAGGCAAGCGCCATAACCACTGGGCCACACTGATTACATTGTGTAGCGAACGACGTTTTACACTTAAATCCAGAATTGCTGCAATAATGAGATGGAAATATCTGAAGGTTCAAGATGAGTAGTTAACTTAACGGGGAATCCAATGAATACTCTATACCGTAATAGGAATCTTTTTTTGTTTTATTATCGTGATCGTTATTTCTCGGGTAACGCAAAGGCTATATTCATAGTGGAACTGTGCTTACCTACCAAGTTAGTTAACAGGAATGTCATTCCAATTATCTGAAGCAAATAAATTCAGATCAAACGCAGCATGGTTATGTAAACTGGATTTAAGGACCATCGAGGAAACGATGCACGACCTGATCCCTGGAACCTTCTGGCTAATAATTATATCATTTCTTTTATTTCAGCCATTGCCGTCTGCTTATGCAGAATTCGAGCCGCTATATTATTGGGCTTACACCTTGTTTAAAAGCAAAGCCAAAAGCACCGCCGACATTGGTATGTACCTTGGCATCAACGACGTTCACAATAGAGTAACACTGGTGCTTGTACATGAAGACGATAACTTCGCTGCGCATTACCCAAATCCTCAGACTCTGTTCATTGTCAATAAAGTGAAACCACCCAAGCTTACATAAATGTTAGCAAGAGAACACAAGGTAAAACAGCGAATCTGCCGCATTTGGTGCCATTCCGATGAAAATTAAATACAATTCTATTGTTACGCTATCCTGTTGTTCGATTGTCATGGATCATGTCAATGGTGCAACGTATGATATATACGTTTTTTTTCCGTGCTAGCGCATAAATTATTCTTGAATTTTGGTAATGTTTTCTTCTTGACCGGAGTATGTGTGCTTTGGTCGAGGCAAGATCTCCGCGTAACTTTGACGCATCTTCTTACAGTCTTTTACCGTGCAGATGTTGTCGCAAGTAAAACGTGTAAAACGTTACAAGAGATAAAAAATAACTTTCGCAGCACGGGTGCAATCTACAAATGAATTTATTGAAACAATTTTCATTGGCAATGGCTTTCCCTCACATACCTTATAGTTTCTTGGTGTGACAGAAGGAACTGTTACAATCGTAAGGGAATCTTTGTTTACATTTTTTGCGTCATTAGCACAAGGCTGTTGCTTTCTAATCAGTCAGGCGAGTAAAAAAGTACAGAATAGAAAAAGTGCATTGTATTATGAGCTTCCTTCTGAAAATTTGAACCTGTTATACCAGATAATCTCTGACCAATGATGCCGGCCTTGAAAATTCGAACTGTTACAAAGGATCCGCGCTTTCGCCGCCCAAGTTTTTGAATACTAATAACTGGCTCGTTGTCAAAGCTAAATAGTTCAAAATTAGATATCCAACTAAGTTTGATAAGTTCTTTTAACTTTTGAAGTATAGTAGCATTTTGTCTTTTGCAAGCGAACTCGTACTTCAAGTAATGAACAGCAAAATGTAACCAATGGTGTAAGTAAAGATTCCCTTATGCATGCCAAAGAAAGTTTTCATTCATAGATAAAGAACTCAAATTAGGCGCTTTAGGAGTTCAGTTCAGTTGTGCTTTATAAAACAAGTTCAAGAACGATTTTTTAATGGTTGTAATAAGTGATACAATTGATATAAAATAAGAAATTAGTCTTCATAAGTAGGATCCCGGAAATAGCTTTTTTCTAAACTTCAAAATGAACATATTATTCAAATTCCATATTTGGTAAAGACAATTGCAACAAGGAGCTTTTTAGAGAAGAGTAAATGCATATCTGCCGACTTATTACGCCGGTAGACAATACAACGTAAATCAAGGAGTATTAATTTAATTTTAACGTTCCAGCATTTGCGATTTTTTTACCAGCAAGCTTACATAATAATATGTCCTATATTATCATAATTATAATAATTAATATATCATAATTATAATAATCGCGGAGCATTTTAACTCCTTTTCCCGAATTTGTGAAGCATGTTTTTAATTTTCTCGATCATCTTTTTCAAAAATCCTTTTTCGTTTTTGGCCTCTTCTTCTTCCGTTTTGTCGTTTAAAGGGTATTTATTCCTCTTCTTCTTCCAGTCGCTGTAATCCACGCTGTTAAAAAAGCGGAATAATTGCAAATTTTATCAATTTAGAATCAAAAATAAATTTTATATGAAAAGCACTTTTTGCAGTCATGATCGGATTCAAGTGGAATTTCTGAAATGGGTTTTCTGACGAACAAATTGGTTAACGCTTTTGTTAAAGGAATCACAATATCATTTGGTAAATCGACAAAGGGAGTGGCCTCCATGGCAGGGAGGGGGGAAGGGAAGGGGAAAAGTTCCCCATGGGAGTCCCCCATATTGAAGATTGAAGAGTAAATTCGGGACTCGCAGCTGTGTGACAACGCCGTAACCAACTACAAGACATAATCTCTTGCCAACTAGTAACATTTACACGTGCAATTTTTGGTGGTGCAGCCCGACGCAATTTTTCTCGCAGCAATTTTGTATCAAATCTCGAACATTTTCCAGATCTTTGAGAAATTACGACAACAAATTACAGTTAAGCAAGTGGCAAACACATGATACTTTTAACTTATCCGCGACGAAAATGATTCATCCATTCGGCTGCAACAAAAATCACACGTTTTCAAATAGTTTGTTAATCTTTTCGTTCATCTGGTCTTGAGGTCAATAATAAGTCATATGTGAGGTTGTTTTTTTTATCCGAGTCGCCATATGGGCGAGAGATGTGACAGAGATGTGACAGAGATTTACGTATACCGTAACGGATATTTTCGAAAACGAAGGATTTTTTTTCTTCGTCTGTCCCTCCCATCCACACGAATGCGGAGTTTTCGGTCAGGAAACACGAAGGCTTTTGAAAACGCTTCCCAGAGTGTAGATATTTTAAAACGGATCGAGGTTTATCGTGTGGACAGGTGAAAAGAATGTGATGAGATCAGAGGCTCGTGATACCATAGAGAGCGCACGCGTACGCGTGCTCTATAGTTGTTTACGAATCGTTTCCGCGCATTCGTGTGGACGGGCAAATACGATTCGAGAACGCTACGTGTAGACGTAGATTTTTTTATATACGGAGAAAAAAAACCTCCATTTTCGAAAATGTCGGGAGACGTATGGGCGGGGCGTTAGCATTGCGGCGGTCCTGGGCAAGCTGCTGCTTGTCATAGCAGCGACCAAGAGCACATAAAGAGGAGCCCACAACTCCAATACTAGGTCCATGAAACAGCATTTTCAAAGATCAAGCTATTTTTAGGCGAGTTATTAAATACGAGTTGGCTTGCACGAGTGTCCATTCTCAATCTCATGGGTACTAATTTCTCATGCAAGACTTGTGATTAGCTGGAAAGGTCTGGTTTCGCGGGAAAACCAATCTAAAAATAACGCGGTCTGTATAAAAGTCGTTCCACGAATACAATGAAGTTTTACTCTCCTTGTCATGGGCTCCTCTCGTTCTAGAAGCAGCTCGATATCTGTAGCTAACAGCCAAGAAATGGCCTAAAATCAAACACGTTTCTTCTATTTTTCGCAAAAAGCAACCTGTCTGATGCAAACTATGAGATGAGAGCGTAATGTTTTGGTGCTGATCGGTGACTTCAGTGACTTTACTCGATGGGCCCAATCATATTACTGCATTTCAAATGACGTCGAAGCGAAATGCCGATCGCTTTCCAGAAAGTTCCATGGAGAGACGACGCTGTTTGCATCCGCGTTCGCCAAGCCAATGAAAATTCGCGCTAGTTTTGGTTTTGTTCGATATGCCAATTAAGGGCTTATTCACGTAGAGGTGGGGGACCCCGGCTGGGTGAGGTACCCCGCCTTGGTGGGGTAACCAATGTCTCCATACAATTTCTCTTTTTTTCTTGATTCTGTTCACATGAGAGGTGGGGTACTTCACCAAGGCGGGTTAGGTGCTTAGGTGGGATGAGTTTTCTCCATGTGAATGTTGAAGGTGGTGTACCTCGCCTGACAGGGGTGATGTTCATTCGGGCATTCATCTTTAGTTTGATCATTTGGAAACCTCCCCCCAGCGACCTGGGGCTTTTAATATTGCATGTCAAGGCTCTCTTTTTTTTACTATGGGAAGGCGGGGTACCTGACCTACCCGGGGTCCCCCAGCTCCATGTGAATAGTCCCTACATGTTTTGCACTTTTGTTTATGTTCTGTTTTCATGTTTATTTTTCAAGTTCAGGTTTAGAGGCGCGCGTAAGACTTGCAATAGTGTAAGGTTAGCTTTTAAAGTGATGTGGGCGTTAACATTGCCTTTGTCGATGCTTGATTTTAAGGGTGCGTTCGATTGACCCAATTTCGGAATAAGAATACGTGGAGTGATGATTGAAAACGGTATGTCTGGCGTTTCGAAGCAACAAGGATAATAAAGACATGTTTGAGATAGCATTTTAGCAGGTGTTTGACAATGTTAATGTGAATCTCCGTAAAAACGATTTCTAACTTCTATTCCGTGTATTCCTATTCCGGAATACGGTCAATCGAACGCACCCTGTAAGAAACCATAGGGGAAATATCAACAACAAAAAATTCCACTTCATAATCTAAACAATAGCTCTGATTGCTGTGTCAGAGCGATTATGCCATCGTGTTCACGGTGTACACTATAGATGAACTACGCAATAAAGGGATAGAACTCCGTCCGAACCGTGTTTCACGGTAAAGGGAGAAAATTAACCGGCTTTGACGTTGTCGTCAAAACGTTAAATTGGGTTATTTCACGTTTAGTTGCTGTGTTGCAGAATTCTCTATTTTCGAATTCCCCATACTACACTTTGTTTGCCCCCCAAATTTTGCATAAACCATTGTTTTCAAGTGCTCTCGGGAATATGCAGTGTCCCCAAGAGCATTTGAAAACAATACTTTATGCAAAATTTGGGGGGAAAACAAAGTGTATTATGGGGAATTCGAAAATAGAGAATACAACAACGGTATATATTTCAAGTTCGTGCCTCACGTGCAGAAGGCCGATTAATTTTCCTCGCGATCAACCAATGGTCTTCTCGTTTTGTGCCGTTACCGTTGCCGGAGCCGCCTTCGTCGTTTCTTAACACAGTTTCCTGACCAATACCTCTTGATGTCCGTAAAAGCGTAATGTAAAATGGGTACAAGCGGGGTAAAAGCCGGGTAAAAGTGGGGTAAAAAGCAGGGTAAAGACGTTTGTAAAATGCTTGTATTTTCCAATTAAACTGTATAGGAGAACACATCAAGTTGGTAGCTTGTCCTTTTTCAGTCTGCTTGTAAAACGCTTTGGGGAGAGAGTTTTACGCTTTGTGGAATAGGGCGTAACAATCATTTTAATTCGTCCTCTCTAGTTTCAAAATTGTCACGAGTTCTTGGAAACTGGCCCCTGAAAGTTTCAGCAACATGAACGGAACTACCGAGATTATCACAATTACAGTAAAATTCTCACCTTTTCCTGTTCTTTATTTCATAGTCGTCCCCTTGAACAAAATACAAATCATCGTCCTTTTGTTTGTCTTCATCAAAATCCAAGTGACTTTTC
Organism: Montipora capricornis; assembly: GCF_036669925.1. Lineage (NCBI taxonomy): Eukaryota > Metazoa > Cnidaria > Anthozoa > Scleractinia > Acroporidae > Montipora > Montipora capricornis. Next base: position 27,465,645 of record NC_090890.1, on the reverse strand, counting down.
AAGTAGTTCATCTCTTCTCTGGCTTCCCTTTCCTCGAGAGCAAGATCGCTTAGATCGTCGAGGTTTTCTTTGATCGCCATTTCCCTATAGGAACTAACCGGAGTACAAAGAGAGGGAAAAGCAAGCATTGCCAGGAGTACTATTTCCGAAAGGATTTTGCGCATCATTTAAAAAGAACAGCACAAGGAAGATGATAAGGCTTGGCACGAGATGAATCTTGGTGGAAACTCAAAGACTGTGTATTTTTTAGTCTTATTGCCTTCGGTTATGAGATAATCTGGGTTTTTTCTTTTTATTGTTTTGTTTTGTTTTGTTTTTTTTTGTGATATGAAAATCACGAATCTCGACGATCATCAATCTATAATAAGCTCTTTTTATCTCCTTCTGGTCCACCTGGCGATATCGTGGTTTTGAGTGCAATCATTTCCAGTTAACATTTATGTCATTCGCACGTTGTTAATTAACGTTAAATTGTCTGCGTAAAAATATATCTAATTTGTGCGCTCAATTAACTTTGGTGATGATTTCATGAAAACTTTGAGTATCGTCCAATTTTTACACTAAGATAGCAGTTATTTGTCCAGCTGTTTTCAAAATAAAAACCAAGCATTTTATCAATATAAATCAACGGATTTCGAAAACCAACATTAAAATTTAAAAAGCATGGCAACGTTTTTCTTGTTCTTCATTCCAGTCTGAACTTATCAGATTAAAAGGTTATGCCCAGAAAACGAAAACTGAGCAAGATGTTGCATTGAATTGATTTGACATGATGTTTGGCAATTGATATTTGCGATCAGTGAGCCAAAATGTTGATCAGTACTAGACGGACAGACATATTATAGTTTCGTCGACGGAGCTTCCCAAACACCTGCTTTCCTTTATGTTCCATTATCGCACAGACGAACATAATTAATGTTTTTAGCGCAAAACTCTCTTATCAGAGGCATGGGAAAATGAAAATGAAGCTGAATATAATTATTAACGACTAGTAATAATAACAGTTTCAAACAGTTCCCAGCCACTCTTACAAAATTGTTTAACTGGGAAAAGAACAGCTGCTTTAAGGTCAATTAACGATGTTGTTTCTTTTACCATTTATTCGCAATTAAAAGCGGCCTTCCTTCTCGCATTTAATGCGATTTTACCGTCACGTTGAACCTTTGTGGAATTTACTGAAAGTTGAGTGGTATCACGAAAACCTCATCAGAATGTTGACGCAATTTTGAACTTTGTACATTGAAGTAAACCAGCTATTATTTTAAAAAGGGGAGGCTGCATGTCGTGGTAATGAACACGACGCGAGATTCTCAAACGACTATCATTTCCAATCCTTTTTAATAAAAGCCTTCAAAGAAATTCTTCAAAAACCTTCCGTTGACAACATCATTCTTCCCGATATAATTTTCTGCTTGTATATCCTGTGCTTCTCTTATACTAAACGCGTTTTTTTGCCATGTTAGGTTTACTATGTATGTCACTGTTATTTCTGGATTTCAGCCACTTAATGATTTATTTATTTATTTATTAAATATTTTAAATATTTTTTTTCTATGTTTAAGAATTTCTTTCCTTTTTCTCTTTCCTTTATTAATTCTGTACGCTTCTTATATTGGTGGCAAGAGAAATTCAAACTTTTGGAGTAAGCTAAATGGAATTTCTTTTATGTTAGATTGTCTGGAGATTCAAAGCAAATAATTAAGTGACAACTATTTTTTTACTAAAGCCCTCGAATCTGATTGGCTATTAGCTTGCTCGAAGCCGGTCCAGCTTTTTGCGATACTGTGACCAGGGTCCGGACCTTTTGCGCAGATGGCGGTGATACAGGTGATATTGACATTGTTGCGAAAGTTTACAAACGAAGGCGACAGTTACTCGTTAATCGTAAGCAACTTCCCGAGATGGCAGATCTGTCGGGTAAATGCGAAATATATACTCTGAATTTGAAGAAAATAGATCCAGACGAGAGTGCGCACTGTGAGAGTGGATTTTACCAAGAGAAAATGAGGGGACAGAGAGTGAGGCTCCCGGTCCAGCCCTTGGGATATGTCATGTCCACGAAAGTTATTTTTAGACGAGTGGAAGTCTTCCGAGACGTCCGCATGCAGGCCAACCTCGGTCCGATGTTTGAAAGAAAATAAATATTCATCAGCCTTCCACGTGCGCCGTCATTTTCTCTTTTCACTAAGAACCTGAGAGCGAGGCAAGACTGCATGCGGACGTCTCGGAAGACAGACTTCCGCTAGAACAAAGACTTCCGCTCGTCTAAAAATAACTTTCGTGGACATAACATATCCCGGCCAACGCCCTGAGCCTCCGTCTCTGTCCCCTCATTTTCTCTTGATTTTACTTATCCAGAGGAAGAAACCTCCCATGAAACGACGGCTTTAATTCAAACGACAGCGTTCAAACAAACAGAAAAACATAAACAATAAACATTATTCACAGGTCATTGTCGGTCCTTATGGGAAAAACCATTTCTCTCGTTTATTTATTTATTGATTGGTTTGGTTTTTTATTTAGTTATTATTTTTGTCAATGTGCTTTCAAGACTTTAACTGATCCGTTTGGGGTCTACTACTTTCTCTGCAGACACTCCTGATCAATCTAAATGCAAGTGCGCCATTGCTCTCCAACGCACACACCTTCAAACATTATGCACCATTTCACTTCGATTATTATTTTTAACGTTTTCATTCTTGTGAAAGCATTGCGGACGTCTGGATACACTCTTTACATGAAACAACTTGTACCCCGCCAAGAATGAATTTCTTATAGCGTAGGTGGGGTCCTCAGGACAGTCACAAATGAGTCTTTTTTTAGAATGCCCATTCCCGCGAAAATTATCTAGGCGGCTGTCATCTCCCTGAAAAAAACAACACAGCAGAAACATTCTCGCGTGACATGACTTCTCCTGATTGGTTAAAGTGGCGGCCCTTTGTTTGTTTTCGCGCGTAAAGTGCACCATTATTTGTGACTGTGCTGGGGAAAGACCGCAAATTGCTAATGCATTATTCACTCGAAATTCACTCTAATTCATTCTTGACCCCGCATTAACGTGGAGGAGATTCCTTGCCCATGACTAAAAAGAAACACCTTTTTTAATTTACCACGGACACGATTCAAATTTCCGCATAAAGAACTTAATGGGAAATTTAAGCAACTACAATGTCAATGGCAACGAAAAACTGCTTAATTACATTTGTCAAATTTTGTCGAGTCATCCTTCCAGGACGTACGAAAGATCGGGAGAAGGAGGATGATTGCAGCCTTACTTGAATTACGTTCTACACCGGCGTAGCTAATCATTCACATCTGAGTACGCATGCTTAACGAAAAAAAGAGTCACACCCGAAGTGTACCTCAAGGTTAGGAATTGGTAGGGAAACAAGATCAACTGTTCACACAACTTCAAGCTGCAATCACGTTTACCGGGGCATTTACCGCTAAAGGAAATAACACTTCCTCCAATATTATTTCTTCGCAGCCGTTGAATAATAAAAGTTCTTCTCATTTAACAGTTTGTTGGTGATTCCAGTTCCCTGCGAAAAACAAAAGATTAAATTAAAATTCAGGAAAACAAACAGAACCAAAACATGTTCATCTAAGTAACGTGCAAGTAACGAGGAAATGATGCAATTTGAGATAGATGCGACTAATTTTATCTCTGCTGTATCGGATTGGACCAATAATGGTACAAAATTTAGGCGAGTTGTGTTCATTGCACGAGCATGGTGCTTTTGTCAGAACACACTTGTGTTTATGCGGCTCTCTAGCGTCGCAAATATAGATCCCTTTAAATCAACGACGACCGTTGGCTTAGTTGTAATTTCGTGCGGGAGATTGCGGGACAAAAACCCCGCTCGCACCAACATTCAGGGTCTTAAAGATAACTGAGAAGAATATGCTGCCTTTGTAACTTCATCTGCACTTAGCCGCACACCGGTGGTTGGTTGAGCACCGGGCTGCCATGCGGGAGGCAACACTCCACGTCTTTAAACAACTGAGGAGAAAGTGCTGCCTTTGTAACGACATTTGCAAATGGTTAGGCTCTCTAGTCCTCTCTGATAAGGCAATAAACCGTAGGCCCCGTTTCACAACCCTTTACTGTTCACATAACCCTAGGTGTGTTGGACGTAAAAGAACCCACACACTATTCGTAAAGAGTAGGGCATGGAGTTCCCGGTGTTATGGTCTGTTCTCTGTGCATGGTATATCATAGTTGACAGGGTAAACGCTCGGATTTATTAGCTACACGAAGCTGTACTCTAAAATCCGAGTGTAAAAAAAATTATTATGAACTTATTGACTGAGTGGGAGGGACGGACGGGAAAATATTTGGCCCGAGGTCATGGTGCACGGACCGAACGCAGCGACGAAACCAATTCAACAAAAGCAAAAGGCGGGAATCGTGACGTCATTGAACGATACGACACTAATAAAGGTGACATACGGAAAATACGCCACTCAGGTCCCGGATAAAGTGGCGTATGGAATCTACGAGTGATTTAGTTCCCAGTAAAACACTCTCCTCCATATAATAAGATATGATATGATCGTTAGACCTGCACGTCTTCTCAGATAAGGACTATTTTAAACTGTACTTCCCTTCTTACAGCTCTTCCTGTCAATACTTTGGGATATTAAAAAACCCACATACTGTTCGTAAAGATTAGGGGGTGAAATCTCTGGTGTTGGTGGTATATTGTTGTAAACTGCCATGAGACTGTATGTGATGTGTGCGGTATTATATAATATAAATGCATTAGTATAATTACCGTTACCATACAAAGCACTTCAGTAAAACATTACCTAACTCCATTTCCAAATCTTGACGACGATTTTGTGAATTACTACTATCTGTGGTGGCCATTGGAGTTTGTCGTTGCTCTCTTTCTAGTTGAATCTGATTTTGTTTCAGACAGGGTATATTGAATAGCTTTTTGAGGTGATTTCTGAAGCGCTCGTTACAGAATGCGTACACGAATGGGTTGACGCAAGAGTTGAAAGTAACAATAACGATGCCAATGATGTAGGTGACGTTGCCATACTCTTGATCTTCGTAGTAGTAGTTGAGTTTGTAGATGATTAACACTGGAAACCATGTGATTGCATACACTGCGCTCACCTGTTGATAATAACGTAATGATTATGATTGTTTTGATTGGCTTTTAACGACATGAAAGGGAATCTGCCACAGCAATGCAGCTCATTTTGTGTAGTTTTATTAACGACTCAGTCGCTCCTACTCGCCATGCAACTGTACGTTAATACAAAAATACTAACAGAAAGATTTTCATATGGTCTTGAAACATAAACGTAAAAACAGAACGTAAACGCGAGGCATTTTCAGTGGCTAGTCTTTGAGAAATAGGCATTTGAAATGTCTAGTTTCCAGACCCCCTTCGAGAGCTTGGTCACTATATTTAGCATTTCCCCTGAATTGCATTTATTTGTTGGGTAAATTTACATTCTACATCAATTGCAGTGACTAACACTTCAAAAGAGACATCCTATTGCTTTACTTTCACAGATTTCAAAATCTTGATCTTTTTCCTCGGAAAACTGTAGTAAGCCACCTAAAATGGGGTGGCCCTTAACTACCAAACTGTCGCTATGGACCCCTTCAAATAATCACTTCTTGAGTCCCTTTAACTCTACAGTTACCATTATTTGCCACAATGTGTTCTATTTAACATTTGTTAGTGTGGTTCGACTTACAACCATATTTGGTAAATCACATAACCAAAACTGACAGAAATTGCCTAACAATTTGGCGAGTTAACTATATTTTTCACAATTTTTTAACGCAACAGTACGAGAACAGTCTAACCTAAAATATGTACCACGAATTTTTAAAAAAAGCTATTTCTCAAAAAGATTATGACGTTATGAGGCCCTCCTTTAATACAGTTTTCAAAAAATGGTTCCATTTTCTAACCAAATAGAAATTCTATGCTACAGTTTACGAAAAATTATAAAACGGTTACCATCCGGTGAAAAAACCGCCTCTTCCTTTCGTTTCCTGTGAGAGTTTGCACATTTTTTCACTGAAAAGCACGGTAGAGGGTTGAGGCTAGTTGCGCATGCGTATTCCGATTGAAGTGATCCAGAACCATCCATGCAACCTTTTTGCAGGGCTCTTTGATTAAAAAGCTTCCTTAGCAACCATTGCCTTTCTGTAGATAATTGCTACCCCCCTTAAGGTCGAGCAAAAATGATTAAAGTTTCAAACAACAGAGAGAAACTTTGAAAAACTGTTAGGCTAAACAGTTCAAAAATCCCAATAGAAATTCATTCGGGATCTCATGGCCTCCAGATTCATTTAAATTTTCATTTTTGCTCATCCTTGCCTCCTTTTGTAATGTATTTGCTCTTTACTTAAATCTTCCTTCCACATTTTACGTAGTCATTTTTGCGTTCCGCTTGAATTGGTTGCTAGTTCCAGTCGCTTAATTTGGCAAATTTTCGTGACATATTCCTTAATTAATTCCTCAATTTGTCCGGGTAACCACGCGAATTTGGCAAGACTGTAGTACTACCTTGCTTTTCAACGGTCAGCAGATAAGAATTACTAAATCTTAGTTTGTTAGAGCAATAATTTGGCAAATGATTGACACGCTAGTAACGAAATTCTCGCACCTCATTTCCAAGCTAATTTTTTTTTCCTTCTTTGAGAAAAGATCCTGGGAACTTACGCTCTCGAACATTTTTGTAACTTCATATCCCATTGGGGAATTTCATTGTTTTCGTTCGTCTTAATTGACTCCAGTGATTATTTATTTTGACATGTTGTTAGTTCCACGTAAGGCTGAAAATAGATTTTGCTGTCGTAATAGATACATACCATGATCACCATTTTGGTCACGCGCTTGCGTGACTTTAGGACGGCTGCTTGCGTGACTCGTGGACCATTCTGAGGTTTAATCCAAAGTCGACGAATGACTCTTACGTAGAGCGCACACATCACAGCAATTGGAATGACACCGAACACAACAAACCAGGCGGTGCTGTAAACCTGGGGCATCCACTTCTCAGGCCAGTACTCCGTGCAGAAAGCAATTTCTTCGTTGTAGTGGACGATAAAAAAGAGAGGAAGGTTAAATATAATAGCAAACACCCAGCAGGCTACGGCGACGAATTTCACCTTTTTGATGGTGAGCTTCCCCCGAGAGCCATAAGGATGCACCACGGCGAAGTAGCGCTCCACAGAAATGGCCACGAGAGAGAACACAGACGCAGAGCCGCCCAGCCAGCTGAAATTCCCTCCGGTGAAGAGCTTGCAGATGATGGACCCCGCAAGACCAAGTGGGTGATCAAACGTGTGAATGAAAATGAAACGGGGAGCAATAAACATTGTCACCATGATGTCAGCCAAGGCAAGATTAAGGATGAGATAATTCATGGGTGTTCTCATGGAACGGTTTGTTATGATGACGAGACAACAGAGCGTATTGCCTACTACGCCAACCAATACTAAAAAGGTGAATACTGTTGTTATGGAGACTTGGGCAGCTAAGGATGTCGTGTAAATCGTCATGGTGTGCTCGAGTGACCAAATACCTAGAGATGAAAAACATTTAAGAAGTCTTCATGCAATCTCAAAATCAGGACGTGAAAAATTTAAATGTACACTAAGAATTTTAATTTTCGTTTTTGCACCTGCAAGCCAATCAAATCGCGAGTATTGCTAAGTTGTGATCGCATGAGGAAAAGAAATTTTGCTTTCTTAGTCTGGCCTCAAACAAACCCTCCTTCAAATTCATTTTCTTCAATAGTACCTATAAAGATTCTTCGCTGTGTTAACAGTGTCGATTGGCGATAGCAAGGGAAAAAAGTGCAAATTTTACCTAAAGCAACGCACATCTGGGAAGGAACGGAATTGACGTGAAAAAACTGTTGAAGACCGCTGTTTTAAGTTTAGAGTTCGTTCTAAATGGAGAGATTTAGCACGACAAACATCAAGGTTGAAATATGCAGAAGTCAGTTTGCATTGCCTCTTTGCCAATATCAAAGAAAATTGTTTTTTTCCTACTGGCTACATATATTGAGCAAATTTTAAACTGGGGAGAGAGCTTTCATCGTCTTATGACAAACAGAAGCACACTCATCAGGGGCCCGTTTGCCGAAAGACGAATAAAACGTCTTCGTTTAACAATAAGACAGGAATCATGGCACCCAAAATTGACCAGGAAAAATTCGTTGCCGCGGCTTTCAAGAAACGCACTGTAAGAAAAACAATGATAAAGAAAACAAAACAAACTATCGGCTTTGTAAAAAGGCTTTGTACAAAAGAAATGTACATTACGCTTTTCACGTCAATTGCGCTGATATTCACGTCAATGGCCATTACATATAATTGATCGAACCATACGAACCTCTGACGGCCTAATGAAGTTTTCGAGAAGGCAAACTAGCAGGTTTCAAATACGTTATCAGGATTTTTTTTCTGTGAATTTGTTTATCCTGTACTAAGGAGAGTTCATCGTTTCAGTTAATAGAGAGATTGAGCCGTATTGATGTAAACTGTGCAGGAAACTGACACAAAAGCATGAAAATGTTCTTAGTCTATCCAATCGATTCTTTAAGGAAATGATCGATTTCTGGGGCTAACAGGGACGAAAGTAACTAAGCTAAAATAAAAATAAAAACGCTTTTTTCATATTTGACAAAACGCAAATTTTCAGTCCGAGCGTGTACTCAGATCTCATGAATCAGATCTCATGATCTTTAAGTCCAGAATT
>NC_090890.1:27442730-27449355 GCF_036669925.1 Montipora capricornis | reverse complement strand
AACACCATTTCACTTGGTATATAATGCCCCGTTCACACCAAACCTTACACATGTTTTGAAGGTGTTTAGTTAACCACGGTTTCAAATCGTGAATACTGATTTTTGTTGCCTACAAATTTTAGCACCGATCAAAGTAAATTTTGAAACTCACCTGAATCTCATGTACATCTCATCCTACATTTTTGTGTGAGTGATTTTCATTTTGTTAAACCCAGGTTCATTAAAGATGTCTTGTTGGTGTAAATGGTGTATAAGATCGTAAATAAGGCTACGTTATTCTGCTGCCTTGCGTCCGCACGGCTTTGTTGTGGGGGCAAACTAAAGCCGTATTTTCTATGATCCCGATGTGATGGAAAAAAAACCGCAAAAATGGTGCTTAAAAATGGCAACCAATGTGCTCAAATGGTACTAAAAGTGCTTGAAATTTAGAAGTAAAGCTCAAACGTGGCTAAGACTTTTGAAACATAAACTTGAAGATTTTCTTCAAAATTAATGAGACCTATGTTTTACCAAAAAATTGGCCTTCCGTTGTTAATAAATGTTCAGAGAAGTAAAACATCAATGTTTTTCGAGACAAAAATACGTTAGTAAAATCATGTTTTGAAGACTGGCATGGTTTCAAATTGCTTTAAGTCAAACGTAAGACTGACTCACATTCATTTTAACCGTGTAAATTTATGACCCCTTCCACACGTATCCGGATATTTTTGAATCCACAACTTTTTCTTTCCGGATACGCCTTCTGTCCACACGTATCCGGCGAATTCTCTGGCAAATTCGGGAATTTTTGAATACGCTCTCCAGAGTGGATATTTTGAATCCGATATGAATCCCGAACCGTGTGGACGCCAAATCCAGATATTTTTTATCCGGATGACGTAGCAAGAACGAGCCCAGCTCCTTACCGTGACATCATTCTCAAAATGGCTGCCGAGGGCTTCATGGCGCATGCTCTGTTACCTCTCTTTCCTTGCGGAGTCCTGAGCACTAGAGTGAATCCGGATACGTTTCGGATACGTGTGGACGGGCAAATTTGATTTGAATAGGTTACGTGTGGATAAAAATATTTTTGCATCCGGAAAGAAAAAGGTGCGGATTCAAAAATATCCGGATACTTGTGGACGGGGCCTTTGTGTGTTGAATAATGCAATTTCACGAGAATAAAAGAATCTCTGTTAGCTGAAAATTGTTTTTCAAGGTGAAATATTGGTCTGAACTAGCCCAGAATGCGAACAAAGAACTCAAATGTTTCCCAAAATTTGAAAAAGCGCCCAAAGTTTGATCAAAACTCGAAATAAAAAATGGTTCCCCCAAAGCTCGAAAAGTGCTTAACCGCGTAATCGGGACTTGAGCCAACCCTTTTTTCTATTTTCAGCGTGATGCGTGTTTGTTGGGTTATATGACGCAAATTCAAACAATAGCAGTGTCACAGCTCTGTTTTCAGATTGGGCTTTTAACTTGGAAAGCCCCACGACAGGCGTTCTATTAATAACTTTATTCGAGCTGAGGGTTGACTCCTAAGCCCAGTATGAAAGACTGAGATTCCCTTTGATGGGTTTTGGTGCATAGATATCAAGAGCTCGGTACCTAGCTCAGTTTCTGACCGGTGGTGGTAGAGTACTGAGGAGCAAACATTGACATATTGCGTTTTAATGATCACTGTTTTATTGAAATAGGTTAATTTCTTGAGCCATCGTGTCCCGCATCCTCCAAACGTTCCATGTCAAGGCCTGGAGCATAGCGTTTGACGCTGGCATTGATCTTCAAGTCATCGAGGAACACAAGCCAACACATGTTTAAGATGTACAACTCTGCGTTTTTTTAAAACTTAAAATCATTTGTTGTTTTAACTTAAAGGGCACGCTTAACCGATCTTTCTTGCGCGCCTTTTTTTTGGTTTACATCCGGGCAATGTCCTCTGCACAGGTAGGGGTAGACTTGACTATGTCAAACAACTGGTAACAGAGAGTAAGACCCTCAACATGATAAACCAGAACAAACTAATAACCTACACAGGTGCATCTTCAGTGTGTGTGTGTGTGTTGATATGGCAAATTAAGAAGAATGCAAATGCCCCCAGAACAGGCCAGTCTTGTGTGACGTACATCTTATGAAATGTTCAAAAAAATTGTTTGGACAGGGAGGTGCTCAGTATAGCAATTCGTGCAAGATGCGACATCAGGGCAGAAGATGCCACATACGCGATTTTTACCGCAAAGCCGCCTATTGTCAGTAGATACTTTGGAAGTATGGAAAGTTAGGGAAAGGAAATAGAAGAATTTGTCCCTCATGCGTTGTTCGACTAGTGAGGAAGACGTCTCCTGCACCAAATGGTGAATATATGGCCAATATTTTCCCATGCAGGCCTGTTTCGCCTATGTAGATCTTCTTACGTAGTGTGCAGGTTATGCAATAGATGACATTTACGGAAGTGCATGTAAAATGGTCAGTGATAAAAGGGACAAGTTTTGCATCGTGTGCGTGTACATTTAAAAGCTCCCGCCGGTTGGGTGTCAGATTTAAATGCGCTGCTAACTGGAAAGTTGACTCATTTAAGTAACCAAATTTCCTTCGTCTGTTTCGAACACCCACCGACTAAAAAGGACAGTTTCTTTTGAAAGCATCTCCACTACCTCATCCTTTCTTATATTGGCCAAGAGTGCATGTGTATGGCTGCGTAAACAAAAGCTGTCCGCTTGTAAATTTATCAGTTTTACGTTACTAGGAAATTAGCGCTCCATGAAACTAAAATGAAATTAATGCGACTTACATTAACGCGAATTTAATGGAAAACGACTTTCGAATAAAGAAACTTACCGCGAAGGAGGAAATAGAACTTCACGAACTTCAAATTAGTCAAACTTAAATATCTCCGGAACCAATGCAGATATTTCCAAACGGTAAATGGCGTTTTCAATCTTTCCTGGAATTCTATGTGATAAACCTAAAAATTCAAGGGATAAAAATTTGATGATAGTAGCACTTAACCCTCATCCTTCCAAGGTGGGGTCCAATGCGACCCCCAGTGATAACAAACATTCACCAAAGCTCGTATGTCTGGACAATTTTTGTCAGATCTCATGAATTTGTCTCTTTGTGTCAGTTGCTTCAAATGCAAATGTTACTTTTAAAATCCAAAGGACTGTGTAAAATTGGTGCTTATTTTCTTGTTGGGGTCCAAATTGACCCCAGCGAAGCAAGAGGAAAGTTCAAGGGTACTAAGTGAATTACTGGACAATTCAATGTAATATACATAAGCTGCTAACAAGGAAGAAGCCTATTCGATGTAGGATTGCTTTGTTCACATCAGACTCCTTTTGTTTCCCTTAAGTAATGGCGGCAAAAGGTAGAATTGTACATTACAATACAGAGGAAACTCTCCGGCAGTTCTAGAAGGGCACTCAGATGAATCTGAATTAGAAGTTTCCGACAGTTTCGATACAGAAAGTGACCATTTGTCAGAGCCTTCAGACCACAGTGATACTGAATCAGCTCATACAGTACCACACGACAGGAATGCAGCAAACCAGGCTGTCACTCCTTCTGAACCTTCAACTGAGGCTAGATGAGGTGGGTCGGTACAATTTGCTGACCCCCAGTCCATGGACTACGACGATGGACTACCGAAATGGACTACCTAAATGGACTGCTAAATGGACTACCAAAATGGACTACCCTAAATTACCTGGTTGTTTTGGTCGATCTCCGACATCTTTTCTTTTTAAATGCTGCTGGTTAGCTGTTCTGCAGGCGCATTCATTCGTCGATCGTGATGGCTGATACGCTCTATGAATTTGTAATCTTGTATAGACGATTCCTTGCTCAAGATGTTAAGTAAAGAAGATACAACTCAAAAGTAGATCACATGGCACACGATCACCCCGCTTCCCAAAGCCATGACCTTATCAGTAAGACTAAAATCTGCGATTTTCCCTACCGTATCTATGACCTGAAGAAGAATTTGATACCCTGACCCTTAAATCACTACCCTGTTTCAGAACTGCCTTATAATTAGTTTCCTAGTTCAGACCGATGTTAAGGCATTGTGAAGGGCTTTTGTTGATGGTCTTATCAATAATGATAAAAAAGTAGCTTCTTCTAAAAAAACATACCCAATGCAAGACTAGAGTGCAAAAACGATACCCTATTTGAGACCAAAATGGTCAAAATTGATACCCTATTTCTTACTAAAACGGCTAAAAAACCATACCCTTTGGGGCCACAAATACCTATATAGCCCATATAAGTACCCCCTCTGGGGCCAGGCACACCAAAATCTCATTATTTGGGTTGAGGGTGTGCAATTCTCGTGATTTTGAAACAATACGTACTTGTAGGAAAGCAACACTGGCATCTTTGTTGCAACCCAAAAAATAATCAGGCAAGAATAACCAAAACAGTGTCAGCTTTTTTATAATTATTGCTATTTCAATATATTGCTCTTACTGATCTTTTAAGCCTCAATATTCACGTACAAATTATCCTGGCTGATCCTCATACATTTCATATTAGTTAAAGTTGAGAGAATTTCATATGAGCATTTTACCTCATAATGAGGTATGATGAGGTATTGATATATATTGAGGAAAATTTATTGTTGGTGACAGAATTCAGAAGCTCAAACTTGTTGCATACATTTTGATAATGAAATATTAAAAATCTGAACATGAACAAGATTATGAAGTAAGGGCCACATTTTCAACTTCCAGCCGAAGTATCCAGACAGTTAACGACTGTCACAACATTAACACAACATATTATTCATAAAACATTTCAAGCAAAACAATAGGAAATTTTAATTCCAGCATTACTAATTAAATTAATTTATCTCTTTTCAGATAGCCACCCCGTTCTATTATGTAACTTAATTCTCAATTGGTTTTAAAATCACAAGTGTTCATTTCAATTCCATACATTTTGATAACGGAAATATGAAAACTGTAAATATCAACAAGATCATATTAAATTGTCCCATTTCAATGTCAGTGTTATTTCAACGTCAACCAGAACGAAAAGTCTGCAGACAGTAAATAATATAAATAACAATAATAAAACAAATAAAGAACGAAAAATGAGCGATTTTTGGTAACAGCCCCATCTCTGTCAAGGCTACTGTTGAACATTATCTTGGAATTGATTTCTTTGTCAGTCAAAATGGGTTCCAATTTTAAGGTTATAAGTCAAAAATAGGCTACATGTATGTACATACAGTGACTGTCAAGTCTGCTCTTAAATGAGATTATTCGAAAATCGCTCCTCTATTATTGTTCGTAGGTGGTAGCTGACTTGCACATTTCCAGCACTGAGTTGTAATGGGCCTTCGGACTGCCTCACCTTGGTGCAAACTGGTTTTAGGTGGTAATGTTGTGTGGAAGTTGTTGCCTGGTACCTTTCGGTGGTCTTTTTCCAGAAGTTGTATGCCTCAAAAAGGCCAAAGCAATAGTTCTTGTCATCCTCCTCATTGTAGCCCTCAATAGTTGTGGACAGTGGCTTCTTGCATCCAGCACATTTTCTAATACCCCCGCTGATACTTTTCAGCACAAGAGGTGCATTTGGTGGTGAGTCACTGAGTTTGGCACTCTTCCTTATGACCGCAGTTGTGTCACCAATTGCTTCGGATGTAAATTGGTGGTCGTTCAAAACAATCTGGGGTGGTACCATGATTGCCTCTTCTCGTGGACGCTTGCGAGGTGGCACTTTGGCTCCAACTGAGTTGGGTGCAGATAATGTACTGACCCGAGTTAAACTCCTTCCTGGAAAACTTGCAACTATCTGCTGTACCCTTCCTGTGTGGATGGCAACTGCGACACAGTGATGACAAATACTGTTACGACGGAAAAAAACTGCAAGAACAGGAACACTTGCACTCTTCAAACGCTGTACTTTGCAAGGAAGTGAGGCACCACTGTCAACTAAGAATGAGCCAGTTTGAAAGCCTTCTCGCAAACCCCGTATTGCTTTAGCCTTTTCTGAAAAGCTGGATATTTCCTCTCTGGGAAAAACTGACCCTCCAGTTGTGCGAGGTCACCAATGCTGCTTGAACCGGCAACTGACGCTACAGTTGATGGTGTGTGGGAGGAAGAACGTGATAAGTGTTGTGTAAACTTGAAACTTCTACACTTCTTGTAGGCGTTTGAGTCTGGGCAAAGCTTTGCTAACTGCTTCATTGCATTTTCCCTCTCCTCCCTCGTCATCTCACCATATTGTTGACTTGGAATGTGCTGTTTAAACTCATCAGAAACTTTCCACTTGTCTGACAGTCCAAACCAAGCTAACTATGTTTCCATTTTATTTAATTCAACAAAATCATACAGGGAAACAACAAAACGATCTAACTCCTGGGGGACAAAGTTATTCCACTCCTTTAACATGGCGTTTACAGCTTCTGGGATGTTCTGCAAGTATGGCTCCTCCCCCAGCCCTCGATCGTGCACAACATACTTGGCCATTCTGTCCCTTAGGTCCTCCTATTTAAACTTACGGAAGTACTCCACAAACTCTGGCTCTTTGCGCTCTGATGACTCCGACTTGTTCCAATCGTCCATTAAAACTTGCACCCTCCCGTCGAATTCTTCCTTAGAATTGGACCACAGAAGTCCAGTACCTTTGGCATAGATGTCTCGAG
>NC_090890.1:27435230-27437730 GCF_036669925.1 Montipora capricornis | reverse complement strand
TTCACCGTACGAAGATTTTGGCGCGAACGTACTTAAAGGGAATTAACGCGATTAAGACACAGGAACAAATTTATTCGACACTTGATGAAAAAGAAACTACAGTAGACCCTCCGTGAGGGTACACTGGGTTGCCTGTGGTACGTGCAGCATTCCAGGCAATTTTTTCAAGTTGGGGGGTCATTAAGATCATTTAAGGTGTCACCCAGAAGTCATACCAGCGGAGGCCCTTTGGCTCACAGGTCCTCACACGTTCGAACGACGAAACAGATCCTTTTCTGAGGTTAAAAACCTGGCTACCGGCCTATTACTTAATCATTTGTCAGAAAGAAGAAATTTCTGTCTTCTTTTGAAAAAAAAATAGACACGCATTGCTTACGTGTGGTAGTGAAGTAACACAGCGATTTATTCCAGAACGTCATCTGAGCTGTGTGTTGTCTTCCAGGACATTCAAGTTGTCCCTGCATAAGATGTAGCTCTAACAGAGCACGATATTGTTTGGTATTGTCTATCATTGTAGTGCCATGGTAGATGTCTTAGGTAAATAGCCTGAGAAGACATGTGGTTACTAGCAAAGTACTGAACCCAGAAAGATTGAAGAAAATAAAAGGCAAGTGAGAAACAATGGCTTCTGGCCTAATCTCACAACTTCTTTTCACCACAAGTTTAAGCGTGCCCTCTAAGCATCTGACAGCTTTGTAATACTAAAGTTTACTGAAGTTAATCCCTTATCCGGTGTAGCTAGTATCTGGATGGGTGACCTAAAACATATACCCCTTCGTAAAACAGAAGCATTGGACCGAAAATACTATTAACGCTAACAAATGCGAACTCAGCAAGGTACAGATTTTGTTAGCTTGAATCGAAAGTGACATCGACGGAATTCAGCGGGCGCTGTGATGTTACTGCGGCATGTTTACTCGCCAAACAGTGAAGCATCTGTGTCAAATGATGGCATTTACGCCAAGATACCGGGTCTTCGTAAGTTTCTTTTTCTGTCAAGTGTTATAAAGTTTGACAATAAATGAGCGAATTCAAAGCAAAGATCGCAATCGCCCAACTCTTGAGGTTGACCATTGTCTCTACGAAGTCAAAAATCTACTCTCCAAGACGAGGTTATCACAATTTTTTGCTGATTTTGGGGCTCATTTTGTTGAAACTCAAGCACGCTTCCAACAGACCAGTTTATTTTCGTGAACCCTTCCTGCTTACCGAGCAATACTAAAAATATCCTGCCGTATCACATTTCAACCTTAAGCTCGAAAATTCAATACACAACATGATATTATAATTCACAAAGGCAGAAAATATCACAGAATCCTTTTCTAACGAAACATTTATTGAAACAAACAACATACTTGCTCTTAGAGGCAAAAACCTCTTCCTATTTCATTGCGTGCACTCAATCGTGTCAAATTTCCATGTACTTCAGGTTCAAACCCTTTCCTGAAGAACCTTCTCTTTGAATAATCTTGTACAAAATTATATTATATTATAAAACATGATGCATTCATAAATGCGACCTTTTCCAGCGAATATTTTTTTGAAACAAACATATTTGCTATTAGAGGCAAAAAACCCCTTCCTATTTCATTACGTGCGTGAAGAGAAAAAACTCAATCAAATATGCGCAACATTGCAACAAACAAAATTTCAGAATCAAACCGTTTCCATGAAGAACATTTTCCTTGAATAATGAAGCACAAATAGACGACAAGCTTTCTTTCAAATAATTCTTGGCTGTCACATTTCCAATTATTTTTTTACAGATCACAGATCCACTTAAGGTGTTCCATTCGTTCTCTGTCTTTGTTGAACCCATAAGTTACCAGAGAACTTTCCATTTGGTTTCAGTGTTCTACATAACAGCACACTCGTTAAAATATTAGAAATACAGCTGACTTTGATTTCGGCTCGACGGGCGATAGATTGTTGTCGAAGTCCATTACTCGTCGCTTTTAAGATTCCAGGTGTTTGTATTTCACCGCCTGCCTAGTTTATCCAACTGACTTTCCATTATTGAGCTCCATAAGGGTATATTTTGTTTAAGGATCCACTAAAACGCCATTCGCGTTACATGACTTTCGACGCCATTGCAGGCTAAGTTAATGATTCTCCTGTGTCCACCAGAGAAATCTACGCATTTCCACTACCCTCTCGATCCTAAGAAAATACGCACAGAAGGCTCTATGCACAAAGACACCACTTACCAGGGGAGTGACAGGCAAGACTTTTACCGACACGGAAAATAAAACGGAGAAATCTACCCATTTTCCGACTGGGATTGCCATACGGCAACCCAGTAATAAAAAAAAATATAAAACGAACAAATCCCACCCACTTTCCGACTGGGATTGCCATGCATACTGGGAACCCAGTAAAAAAACTCACTGAACAAAACTAAGCCCTCTGGTCAACAAAACAGTCCTCAAAATGCCATTACATGTAGGGGTTAACGGAAAGAAAGAAAGAAAGCTTGTACCTTTTAAAATTGTTTTTTAGG
>NC_090890.1:27407730-27425230 GCF_036669925.1 Montipora capricornis | reverse complement strand
ATATTTGTTGCAGCAAAGCCAATTATGGATACTCTTCAACTCTAAATTGACCTTTGTTTCAAGAGATTCTAAAGATGACTCTGCAAAGAATAAATTGGATTCATCTGCAAATAGATGAAAGTCGAATAAATTTGAGCAATTAGAAAAATCATTAATATATAAAAGAAAGAGGAGTGGGCCAAGGACAGAACCCTGAGGGACACCGCACGAAATGACAGCAGAACACGAGGTAGTATTGCCTATTGATACAAATTGTGATCTATTAGATAAGTAGGAGACAAACCAATCATAAGGAATACCACGGATACCATATGAATGTAATTTGGCTAAAAGAATATCATGGTCTACAGTATCAAAAGCTTTCTGAGATCTAGAAAAATTCCGCGGGAAAACTGGCCACTTTCAATTGCCCTTTGAATTTTATCAGCTATTAACAATAAAGCATGGTCAGTTGAATGATTTGCTCGGAAGCCAAATTGACCAGAATATATAATGTTATACTTCTCAAGATATTTATATAACCTCAGGCTATTATACATTAATTTTTCCAGAATCTGATTGAAAATTGACAAAAGCGATATATAGTTTGATAAAGATGATGAAGAACCAGACTTGTAAACAGGAATAAAACGTGCCATCTTAAAAGAATCAGGAACAGTACCATGCATAAGGGAATGAAAGGTTATATAAAATTTCCAAAGGCTTCGCGATAATAGAACGCAGACTCTTAAGTAAAGAAACAGGAATGCTAAATGGACCAGAAGCTTTTCCTGATTTGAGACTTAAAATAATATCTTTAATATCCTGCACGGATGTGGGACTAAGAAAATAGCTGTGAGGCAAAGGATTGAAGAGAAACGATGAAAAAGACGCATCAACCTTAGGAATAGCTTGGCTCAGAGACTTGCAAAAAACATTTATAAAATAATGATTAAACAATTACAATTTTTGAAGGCTCATTATAGGGAAGAATTAGATTTCTGTCAAACGATTGAAATAACACTCGTCGCAATTTTTTAATAAAATACTTGCAGTAGCTAATTTTGTTACAAAATTCGATGGACACTTCTTACAAAGTGCGACAAGCAATTTATTACAAATTGCGGAAGATATTAAAAAGTGGAGCAACTTTATTTCAGTGAGACAGAACACTCAATGGTGATGCTAAATAAGTAGTTCATAGTAAAGTAATCGATGTTGTTTCACATTTAACAACTCACGTTGTTAATGAGATGCGGCCACTAAGTCTAACCACTACATATAACAGTTAACTACTGTTAACAGACAGATTCAATAATTGTTATTTTTGGCAGAATCATCAGACCACGTCCTGTATTGCGCATTGCGCTCCTGTATGTTTCTTATATCGCAAGGCTATTCCAATGTATCACATAGTGGATTATTCTACAGCAGCATTTACAAAGCCTCATCCGATTATTTTTGACAGAATCATGATCATCAGACGGCGATTGTGCATTGCGGTCCTGTTTGTTTCATACATCACCAGTCAATTCCATGGTATCCCATCTTGGATTCTTCTCCATCAGCATTTCAAAAGCTTCATCCGATCAAGCGAAACGTCAAGTATAAACTGTGGAACCCAGTCAAGAACGGAGTAATCATGTTTGATCCCAGCACACCTGGCAGCGTTTTCACCAGTGGAGGATTGGACACATCCGCTAATGACGAAAGTGAGAATGTTTTGTCTTTCTCGACCCATTTAGTTAAAGACCCATGTTCACCCAAAAGACAATGTAGCGCGCTTGTATTGTTGTTTTGAAATAGGTTCAGAGTTTTGATTCGGGTATTTTCGGATTTTCCGTCTGAGCGAAATTCAACGCGGCGCGCAATGTCTTTTGGGTGAACATGGGCCTGTAGCGTCATTGCTTAAATTGCCTAATGCCACAATGCCGAGGCCTGTTCACATGGAGTTGGGGGACCCCGAGTAGATGAGGTACCTTGCCTCGGTGGGGTAACCAATCTCTCTTTCTTTCTTGATCGTGTTCACATGAGAGGAAGGATACCTCACCGAGGCGGGTAATCCGGACCGTGTGTAACCCGCTTAGGTGGGTTGAGTTTTCTTCATGTGACTGCTGAAGGTGGGGTACCCAGTCTGACTGGGGTAACATCCATCCGGCCATCTTTGTTTGTGTTCCTACTTACCGACACACGATAGCATTTGGAAACCTCACCCCAATGCCACGGGGATAGAAATACCGCGTAGGGGGGTACGTCACCTACCCGCGGTCCCCCACTTCCGTGTGAAAAGGCCCTTAGTCATACCAGTATCCTTAAATTGTTTGGTATGGGAAGTAACTCATCGCTCTGAGCCCCACAAGACTCAACATACTTATGGGGAGTACGTAGAGATGCCGTATTTACTCGATTAAGCGCAGCGGTGTATTAACGCCTCATTCTTCTGATAGGGTGCGCTGTTAATTCGAGAGCGGCGTTTATTTGACGGCAGTGTTTAATTGAGTAAATACGGTATCATGTGACGATAGGGCTTAATACGTTGTCAGTACACGGCTGAAGTCGTTCAACCTTTTGACAATAAGGACTTTAAATTAATGCGATATATTTATTCTTTTAAGATATCGTTGAGAGCCAATTTTATGGACAGGATCTGTATTATTTGGTTTTTAATGGGAGCCAGTATATTACAGCCGCTACTAAAGGCAAGGCAATCTCTCTTACGGTAAGTATTCTCTTAAATGTGACCCATGAGAAATCGTTTTCAGTCGAGTGTCCGAAATATTAATGTGGCGTGATACTTACTTTCTGCATGATTTACAGCTAAATATAAATTGGTCTGAAAACTCGCATAATCTTTTTAATCCTACCAGAACTTTGCAAACAAAAAAGGAAGGCTCCAATTCAAGTACACCTTAACCTTTCCAGTCTCGTATTGTCTCCACTCTTAAAATTTCTTAAAACGACTTTGAAACTATTAGCGAGAACAGAAACGGATTGAAACATGACAAATTTAGCCAACTTGGACGGTGTTTTTACAAGGATGGCTCAATGTGCTATTTTGGTATTCATAAGCTTGAGAACTGGCCTTCTTGAGAATTTATTATAGTCTCGAGCTCAAATTTAAATATTACGCGCGTTATGGTTGGCCAAATTAGCTGGCCGTAATCAACTCAGTCCATGCCCCATTTGACCTTCATGGGTTCCTTCATGGTGCTTTCCTGCTAGGTCGATTCAATTTCAAGAGATACCGTCTGTAAGTTACTGGGCCGTGCTATCTGTTATCTGTTACTGCAGGGCTGAGTTGATCAAATACTCTTTACCCACGATTAAACGACAATCAAGCTGTCCAATTGTGGCCGGTAAAATGCCTTAAAACGTAATTTTTCTATTGAAGAAAAGACTTGAAAAGTTTAACCCAAAACTGAACGGCAGAAGCGTCTTGAAACCCTCCTTGATCAGTAAAAACAATATTGCAATAAAGTTCCCTCAAATCCTGGATTAGCCCTAGTCCGCATTTAAACAACTTTCCGCCACTTACTTGCTTACTTCCTATTTTTGTTATTGTGTCAACAATAACATGAAGTATAACCCCTCCCTCCCATAATTACGTAATTATTGTGCCTATTGTGCCTAAAGGTGCGGTAATACGAGCAACGAAATCGTGCACAACATTGTTGCACTGTGTGTTGCAGAACGATGTTTCTCGTTGTACTACCGTCGGGATTCAATTGTTGTGCGACAAAATAGCTTGCGCCAAGTTGCAGCCGTGACATACAATCCGGCCTTTTGATTGGTCAAGTTCAGTCACGTGGTGACAGCGTAGTCACTCGAAGAATTGTAAACAAAGATGGCGGCCGCAAGAAAACGAGCAGCCGCTGTTCATCTTGTCATTTGGTTACTTGACGAAATGAACGAGGATTCGGCCACAAAACGAAAAAAAAGGAAGAGAGGTACTAGAGAATCGATTTTAAGAAGATACGAGCGTAAAATCTACCATCTACTAGCACAAGAATTGGCTTTAGAGGATCAAGAGTCCTATCGCAACTTTTTTCCTCTGACCAAAGCGCAGTTTTGTTTTGTGGTAGACCAGCTCCGACCGATGCTTGAACCTTTCCCAATTAATATAGTGCGATCGAAACATATCTACTGAAGTACGGGTTGCGGTCACTTTGAGATTTTTGGCAACAGGTGAGAGCTGCCATTCACTTGAATTCTCGTTTCGGATTTCGCGGAAACATATCTCCGAAATCGTCTCTGAGACATGCGAAATGTTATACAACAAACTCGCACCTGAATTTTTCAAGGTTCCCAGTACTGAGGAGGAGTGAAAGGCCATTGCCGAGAAGTCAGTAATTTATGGGAACAATTGACCGACTGTACAACTGTCCAACTGATGATGCTGATGACCTAACATTTACATCTGATCCTGACATCTGTGGGTGTTGACGCTATGGGTATACTGGTGAACACTGCTGATAGCCTTCCATCTCAACCTCAAACATGACGTCATTAATCTTCTTACGTGCAAGGGCAATCTGTCTTCCTGACAACATTTTGAGGGTACTTTCAAGCGACTTCAGGAAAAGGGCTACCTCGTCATTTTCTTTCTGGGAATTCAGCGTCATCTGTGTTTGAGCTGCTGAAAATTCAGTTAGAGGAGCTCTGAGGAAGTTGATTGCATCTTGAAAAGGCTCAATCTCACTTTTTCTAAACTGGAATTCTCCTTCGCTTTCATTTTTTTTTTCTGTGGAGGGCTCATTGACCTCAGTGGTATCAAGGTTGAATTTGCTAATTGTAGGATCAACATCTTCCCATCACAAATGCCATTTGTTTGTACAACTTCCACTGGGAGGAGTGCACAGTATCTGTGCCTGATCCATTTCCTTTGCTACTCTCTTCTGTCCTGATTTCTCTAGAAAATACTGTTTTCAGATTGTGCCATTGTTTCTTTATCTCATCTTGGGATTTTGATGGAGAAATTTTACCAAGCCTTTTCACGGTAACCTCCCTCAAAGCTCTGTCTCGATATGATGCTAACTGGTGGTTCCATAAGTTTTTATTCCCTCGATAGAAGTCAATTAATTGCTCATTTTGCTCCCCCGTCCTAGCCTGCGTGGCAGGGGCAAAAAAGAGGAGAGAAGGGGAGAAAAACACGTCTCCCTCCCGTTTCCCCCCCCCCTCCCCTTTTAACGCCTGCCACGCTGGCTACGTCCGTCCACTCTCTTTCGACTTTCGCTTTGGCTTGCCCTTGGATATCACCCTTTACATATGAAACCACATTATAAAACGTCCTCTTTGACACCTGATATTGAAAAAAAAACAAACCAAACAATAAGGAGGATTATAACAGATAAATGGTTAACGATATTTTATAATTGTAAACTTTAAAGCCCTCTAAGGCCGAAGATCTCTCGGATTACATTACCTTTTTTCGTCCATGAGCAATTATCGTACATTACAGCATACTAGTTATCTGTGTCCCAATAGGTTAGTTGCAAACCAATTAGTAATGAGTTGAAAAAGGGTTTTGGCGAGCCATAGGCACGATGTCTGGGTTTTTTGTGGATGAAATGAAAAATAAGTTAATAACAACGTTACAACCTTAGAGAATAATGAAGTAAACAAAGCGAACCCAATCTTGTCTGTACCCTCCTCCTCTTCCTCCTCCTCCTCTTCCTCCCTCCTCCTACGACACTGTGCAGGATTTCCAGACTCTTTTTCGCAGAAAGAAGGAAGAAAAAACGCCGAAGAAGACTGATTTGATGACGAGTGCTTGTGAGAGCGTCGAACGGGCATGTGTTCATCGGCTTTTCCCCTCTTTCTTTAGTTCTTTGCTCAGAGATGAACGATCACTGTGCAACTCGAGTTTTCTTATCCCATCCGACGTAAGTCTCCGAGAGTTTTCGAAGGGCTTCGTCTTTAAGGTGCTTATTTTTATATAGGCATTACGATGTATCTCATAAACACGAATACTCTTCGACTACCTGGAGAACGCGAATATATCCTCTTCAGCCAACTTTTTACGTTCGTCACTCCCTGGCAAGAGGTCTCCTTCCTCAGAATCATTTGCAGCTGAATTTCTGTCCGCCATCTTTGTTAAACTCAACTCCCAAGTGAGGTGACTTTTGTTATCCAATCAGAAGTGAGCTTTTCCGGTTTTTGTTGAGCGTAAATCGCAGAAAGAGTGGTAAAACGGGCAACAATCCGGAATTTTGTTGAGAAAAGTAGAAGGCTTCTCTACTTTCTGCAACACGTTGCTGCAACTTGGCGCAAGCTATTTTGTTGCACAACAATTGGATCCCGATGGTGGAAAACATCGTTCTGCAACACACAGTGCAACAGGTTTGCGCCGAAAGTTGCACGATTTTGTTGCTCGTATTACCGCGCCTTAACGAAGTCTGATTTTTGGAGCCGAAAATTAGCTTTATATGTTTCGGCTATCATATCACCAGTTTGATTCAAAGTATACCTTCATGATCAGTAACGCATTTGTGTCCCTGATTGCTTGCTTTAAACTATTTCAGCAATAGGGGACGTTTTCCGTGTTTCTATAGCCTCATCTAAACATAAAGGGGAGTTGGGAGAATTTTCGACAGTTATAACTGTCGAGAATTCTCCCAACTGCCCCAAGTGTTTAGATGAGGCTATGGAAACACGGAAAAGAAGTCCTCTATTACTTTTGTAAAATATTCCTCAAAGATAATTCGACAAATGAAGGAAAATGCTGTTTTTTTACTTCTTGACTGAAACGGATTTTTTCGATACGCGCGTCTGACAATACATAACCAATCAAAATTCGTGTGATGTCACAGCCATGTTTCCATACTTTCATCTAAACATAACTATTGACCAATGAGAGTGCGCGTACTATCCTAATTATTTTATAAAGTGAAATAGCCCCTTTCTCTTAAAATTCTCTCTTGTCTTTTCTCGTTTTAGTCAAATCCCACAGATTACGCGAGATTTCAACCTATCTATTACTGGTCTTATACTATGTTCAGATGCAACCACAGGTCGACTGGAAACACTGGCTGGTACTTAGGATGCAACGAAAACGACAACTTGGCGGTACTTGTACCAGTGAATGAATCGTATGCTATTCCTGGCTACTATCCGGATCCCAGAACACTGTTTATCACCAATGCAATTTAGCAAATTTCCTTGCTTCACAAATGGTTTCATTAGTTTGTATCGCATCAGCGAGAAGTACCTTTGATTGGGTAACTCAGATTGGCGTTGTTAGCAAGTACTGCTCAATTTCCGGCACCCGAAGAGAAAAAAAATGGCTTCCCATCTTGATAATCTCAATATCGATCTGTTAAGCAACAGTTTATTCAGCTTTAATTTGTGAGATTTACCGTAACGGTTATCCTACGAGTCGGTGAAATTGATCAATTACACTTACTTACTTGATAAACGTTAGCCATTTCCATCGTTAACTTGATGCTTTTCCTCAAATAGACTCCAAATGCTGCTTTTCAGTTTGCGATGTTAAAAGATATTAACCATTTTTCTGCAAAAGAATGCAAGTTAATCATCAAAAGAAAAAATTCCATCGTGCACTCATTGACTTAAGCTGGCTGAAAAGAATCGGAAAATAGCTTGTCGTATAATAGCTGTGGCTACACACACCTTGGGTTTGGGGCCTTCCGGAGGATAAATGGCTTGGGTTTGGTTCAGCTCAGCTTCCTGTTACCCTTGGGATGCGGTTACACAGTAAAAGAACCCCCTCAGTGTAAAATAAAGAAAGCAATACTCAGTGATGTACGAAATCCAGGCATGTTACCTCGTGCTACAAGTAGGGTTGAAATTAGCCAAGCTTATCAGAGGACAACTCAGAGCACTGCAATTAGCTACGTTCTGCTTTATGATTGGCCAAGCCACCTCAGGGAGCAGATAAACCGTACTTTTAATTTCAGGAACTGTAATGGGAAGTTATTTTGTTCTTTTTGGTGTATCCATGAATTGAAATAACCCTAGGGCAGGAAAGCCTGTTCCGCAATTGAGCTGGAAAAATCGCAAAAAATTGACTTGGGTTGAAAGTCAAAAGCACTACCTTGGAGATTTTCATAAGTGGTTTTTTTTTTTGCCTCAGAACTGACCTTCCGTTGTTTTGAAATGGTCAAAGAACTATGACGCTAATGTTTTTCAAACAAAACATCAAATGCAAACTGAGTGACTCAGGCACATTTCAACCGCGCAGTTTGTGGCGATAAAGAAAAAAGGATCCCGGTTTGCTAAAAACTGTTGTTGCATACAAAAAGTTGCCCTAAAGTTCCCCAAAATACGAAGAAAGAGCTCAAATGTTGCCTAAAATGCGAAAACTTGCTAAAGAAGCGGAAACAGTTGAAGTGCTCACGAGTGCTCGAAGCGTAGATTGTGTAAGTCCCTAAAATTTAAAGTTGTCAGGCGCAACTTGGAGAGGACTATTAAAGTAACCTCTGCGTCCTTGTGGAGACTGTCCTTGTTGCTTTAATTAATGTAACGTACGTAAGGGTTCCAGTAACACCAACTATAAGGTTTCAAGCTCATGATCATAGGTAATCGTAGGTATTAGAGTCTCCCTCGTAAGAAAAATAACTATGCAACTACAGTTGGAATGTCACCAACCATATGAGACCACAATATCAAGTCCCGACCTACCATATCAAGCATTAGGACCCAACTTCTGTCATTTTTAACACTTTTCAGCCTCCGTACAGTGAGTAAAAGTCACGAACATTTCGATGAAAATAAAAATGGAATTGAATTCTTAATCCCACCGTTGTATTTTACTCCTTTCTCAACTTGTCAAATATCTATCGCCTTGGCCTTTAGTGGTCACGCTCTTAACCTAATTTCTGTGTTTCAAACACCCACTTACCCAGCATCACAACCTCTCCAGAAACCATCCGATCGCTATGACCTAATCCCTCTCAAAAGAAGACAGCGAAAGAAAGAACAAACGCACGAAAGTGCAGAGTAAAAGTTGTCTAAGTGCTTTTTCAAATGTACCTTTTATTGAGACATTTCAGTTTCTTTATTTATCAGTTTAATGTTAGAGAAATGTTTCCCTGAGGATAAATCAATTGGAAACCAGGATTTTCAGTGGTGCCGATCATGTTCTCTAGATATGTCATCTGCAAACCAATTAAAGGTCAACAATACAGCCCATCTGGAAATAAATGGTCTCAGTTTGGCAAATCCATGGTCATCCACTCTGCATAAATAAACAAAAAACAAATACATGAAATATAATGCTAGAAGAAGACTTTAGATACATGAATTTAGGGTTTAGATAGAAGAAACTCATGAGCTCCGCCGTTCTTTAAGCTTTGAAGTCGACAGATTATATAATAAGAAATATTACCAGCAACGTCACTACAGAGGCTAACAAATACCGGATGTCTGACAAGCACCGGAATCATAAAAGAAGGAGGGTAACCGGTTGACAACGATCAAATTCTACGTCATCAAGACTTGTAATTATAATGTCCTCCTTCTTCATCGTTGTCAATATTTTTTGATGAATTGTCTTCACTACTGGAGCATCTTTGTATTCTCCCTGGTAACGTCATCATAATTGGTGATTTTAATATACGTGTGGACATTCCTGGCGATAGTGCTGCACATAAGTTCAACGATTTTTTCGGTATTTTCAACCTTAAACAGCATGTTGTATCTTCTACACATAAGAATGGACATACCTTAGACCTAATTATAACTAGACGTAATGACTGGTCTGTATCAGAACTTGTATCTGTTGTATCTCTTATCTAAGAAGTTACTTTTCGCAAACTTCGTAACATCGACAGTGATCAATTTCATCAAGATTTGCTACCTTCTCCTTTACTATCTCAACCAGCATTGACACTTCAAGATCTCTGTGATCAATATGATGCTGTACTATCTTTCTTGCTTGACAATCACGCTCCTTTCCAGAGAATATTCATCATTATTTGACCATCTGCGCCGTGGTAAGGCAAGGAAATTGCCCAATATAAGATCGGTTAGGCAAAGATTAGAGAGGCACTGGCTCAAATCAAGGCTTGATGTAGATCGTCAGAAATATTTTGACCAGTATAAGCTACTGAAGGATCTTATTTATTCCACCAAGATGAAATACTGCTCGTCTCTGATTGACGAAGCTGGAGATGATCAAAATTCACTCTTTTGTTAGATTGATCGTGTACTTCATCGCAAGCCTTCTATAGTCTTTCCCACTGCCGCCTCAAGTGTTGAGCTTGCTAGAAATTTTGCTGAATCCTTAAATGATAAAATAACGACTATCAGGAGTGAACTTCCACCAATTGATCCAATACAGTCTGAAGCGTTCGCATCATTTGATTATTCATCATTGACAGCGAACTTAAAGTTTTTTTTGAGGCAACTACAACTGCTGAGTTATCTCTTAACGTGGCTAAACTTTCAGTGAAATCATCTCTTCTTGATATTTTACGTTCGAGTCTCTTGATGAAGGGCCTACTTGACATTTTATCTGTAATTACGACCAATGTTAATATTTCTCTGGAAACATCAAGTGTGCCCTTATGCTTGAAGAAGGCTGTAGTTACACCGCTATTAAAGAAACTTCAGCTGGACCATGAGATCATTTACAACTTCGGTCCAGTCTCTAACCTTTCATTTATATCACAAGGTTAGTGAGAAGGTTGTTTCTATTAGACTAAAATCACGAGGGTTGTCCAATACTCACAAATAGACTCCGTTGGTGTTAGTACTGATAAGTAGGGTCTCCATTGGTACCAATGGTTCAATACTCACAAATAGACTCCATTGATGTGAGTAATGATAAGAAGAGTCTCCATCGGTACCAATGGTACCACTAGAAAATGAAGTCATTCCAATGGTTGCACTGATGAATATGCATTTCATTAAGAGCACTTAGTTCATTTTGTCATGTGGTGTGACTGGGTACAGGGCAATTCCGATGGACCATTGGTACCAATGGTCCGATTGGTACCACTAGAAAATGATGTCACTCCAATGGTTCTACTGGTGAACATGCATCTCATTAAGAGGACTTAGTTCATTTTGTCATGTGGTGTGGCTACCAATGGTCCGATTGGTACTAGAAAATGATGTCACTCCAATGGTTCTACTGGTGAACATGCATCTCATTAAGAGGACTGAGGTGATTTTGTCATGTGGTGTGACTGGGTACAGGGCAATTCCGATGGACCATTGGTACCAATGGTACGATTGGTACCACTAGAAAATGATGTCATTCCAATGGTTCTACTGGTGAACATGCATCTCATTAAGGGCACTTAGTTCATTTTGTCATGTGGTGTGGCTGGGTACATGGCAATTCCGATGGACGATTGGTACCACTAGAAAATGATGTCATTCCAATGGTTCTACTGGTCAATATGCATCTCATTAAGGGGACTTAGATCATATTTTTTAATGTGGTGTGGCTGAGTACAGGGCAATTCCGATGGACCATTGGTACCAATGATACGATTGGTACCACAAGAAAATGATGTCATTCCAATGGTGGCAACAATGTCCAATCCAGATCGTTTTCGTAACATTTTTGCAAATCAACGTCCAATCTTTGCATACGGGAAGCCATGACTTTACAGTCGTTTTGAAAATCATGCAGGTGTAGACTTAACCGGCATCAAGCCAGCGAAATGACAACGTCCTTTATTTTTAATAGAGATGAACAAAGTCACTTGAACTGCTACGTCCGTAGAGTGCCATCACGCCTCATCCAATAAAAAGGTGAGATAACAGTTAGGTGTTTTCATTTCCGAAATAACAAAGAATACCGAAAAAGTGAGAAAAGCGGATAACCCTTACAAAGAGTAATAAGACAATAAGAACAATAAAAAATCGGAAAGTGAAATGAAATGTTGCTCACATAACGACGCGTGTTTATAAATCTGCTAGTTATCGGCGTGCTCTCAGCTCACGGTTATACGATCAGTTGGAAGACGGCTATGATATCCTTATACCGAGAAGAAATACGACTGCTATCTCGGTAAGAAGTCGTAGAAGAAAGAAAACAGCTATTCCGACTGCTCAACGGCGACGCCCTTGTTCCAGAGAAATCGTGGCCTAACGATATTCGCTTAATGTTCTGGAAGAAACCAATGGGTGATAAGGAGACATTCAAACTTTTGCTGTTTTTCCACGGCAACGGCTGCAACCCTGAATCATTAGCAGATGGATTCTGCTCGCTCAGTCCTGGGCCTCATCGCAAGCTACAGCCGAAAAAAGAGCTCGCCAAATACAATTTGTCAACGACAACGTTGACAGGAAAAGGCATCAATGGTTTCAATACGACATTGATTATAGTAAACTATTGTACCTCTATGGGTTACCACGACAAACCCCACGACAACAGTGACAAGTGACCTCAGTCACTTAAATATAAAACGGCTCTTTTCGAGCCACCAGATACAATAAAAAGATATAATCAACAGCATGATATAACCACCTCAGTTTGAAAACCCTTCATTGAAGACTTGTTTTGGTTTAAACACTTCCATGTATATAATGACATTGCGCTAATATACACATAATAAGTATTGTGTGCTTTTACTTGGTGCAAAAGCGAACTTGTTTTGTGTGGTTGGCTTATATACTAAAAGCTAGGGGAATAGTACAGAAATATTCCCCTCGTAGCCTATCCACATGCATCGCGTTTAACGCACTGATAAACTAGACCACATCTTTACTTCACCAACGTTACATTTATTTTACATCAACTCTTATTACACTTTAAATACTACTGAACAGTTGCTCAAATTGAAAACATGAGAATTATTTTCCACACTTTTACGCCACAGTTCTGAAACCTCGCCCATGTGAAAAATAAGCCCGTTATTTTTTGGCACCTCGTGGATACGTTATTTATTTATAAATCACGTATTCCCTCGTTGCCTTAAAATAACCCTTACTTGTTTTGCGTGGTTGGCTTATAGAACCAGGAATATACATAATAATTATAGCGCGCTTTTACTTGGTGTAAAAGCGAACTTGTTTTGTGCGGTTGGCTTTATATAGAACGAGGAATATTCATAATAAGTACTCCGTTCTTTTATTTGGTGTAAAAACAAACTTGTTTTGTGTGGTTGGCTTATAGAACGAGGTATATTCATAATAATTTTAGCACGCTATTACTTACTGTAAAAGCGAACTTGTTTTGCGTGGTTGGCTCATAGAACGAGGAATATACATAAAAAATTATAGCGCGCTATTATTTGGTCTAAAAGCGAACTTGTTTTGCACCAATAGAACCATTGAAATGACATCATTTTCTATCAGTACCAATCGTACCATTGGTACCAATGGACCATCGGAATTGCTTTGTACCTAGCCAGACCTCATGAGAAAATAATTTCACCAGTGGAACCACTGGAATGACATCATTTTCTATTGGTACCAATGGATCATCGGAATTGGGAAAATAATCAAAGTTCCCTTAATGAGATGCATATTCACCAACAGAACCATTGGAATGGCATTCTTTTCTATTGGTACCAATCCTACCATTGGTACCAATGGACCATCGGAATTGACAAATCGTATCCGTTTGTGTATATTGGACATGACTGCTGCATTTGTGCGTGTTCAGAATGACATCTTATTGACCTTGGACAACAACTGTTGTGGTAATACTGCTATTGTTAGACCTTTCTGCTGCTTTTGATACGGTGGACCACCACATGCCACTCCAAAGGATGTCATCTCGCTTTGGCTAGATTGGTTTGCATTCTATCTTAGTGATCGTACTCAACTTGTACATGTAGATGGTGCCCACTCCTCTACACATCATCTGGACTGTAGCGTGCCCCAAGGTTCTGTCCTGGGCCCTCTACTATACCTACTCTACATTTCGTCACTGAGTAATATACTACAAAAGCATAACATGAACTATCATCTTTATGCTGATGGCATTCAGATTTATCCAAAATATGCTTCATTTACTTATGATGATCCTTCGGATATGCTGGCAGCTAAACTTGGGATTGAAAGATGTCTTAATGACATCGACTGTTGGATGTCCAATAATAAATTGAAGATGAACAAAGACAAGACTGAGCTTCTTATCGTCCACTCTAAATTCCGTAAGCAACCGTCAGACTCAGTTAAGAATATTGGTGCCATCTTGGATTAAGTCATGTCCATATGCATATGTCATTTTTGAACACTCGAAGAGAAATTTTATATCGCCGCGTCGCCATGTAATATTCTCTATTTCCAAAACGTTTTCCACCTAACGCGTTGACTGTTAAGAGCTATAGCTGACGTAGTGTGGTCGTGTAGCCGCGTCGAGCCACCGAACGCGCGCGAGAAATGAAGCCTAGTTCAACCTGGTTTGAGCTTGTGATCGAATCGAAAAACCAGTATCTGGTCAGCAGTCAACTTTAAAAAAAAACAGCTGACCTTAATAATCTCTAAACTTGAGCCCAAGATATGGTCACGTGACACCGGTCAGTGCATACCTTGATTTGACAAGTGTCAATTGACCATAACATGCATGTCCAATATCAAAGATGTAAGCTGTGAACTAGGGTGATACTGGTCACATTGGCATACATGGAGGGATGGACGTACGGACGGACGGTCGATGACGTCATGGGTATAAAACCTTAACTATGGTGCTCCGCGCGCGCGGAGCTCCGATAATAACTTACATTGCGCAGAAAATTTCATCTGCGGATCCGATTCAAAATATCAAAAGTACATTCAAAAACATTAAACAAACAGCGGCTACAAACAATGATAAAGCGTATTTTATTTTTGACTGAACGTTTCTTATGCTAAGAAAATATGGTAACCCATCGATGTGAGAAAATTTGGTTTTATAGCCATGACGTCCGCCCCTCCATGTATGCCAATGTGACCAGCATCACGTAACCATACCAAGGGCTCAAGTTTAGAGCTCATCGAGGAGGCAATATATATACTCCAGTTTACACTCTAGCTAGTTTACAACATACATCTTTGATATTGGACATCCATGCTATGGTCAAATTGACACCTGTCAAAATAAGGTATCCGCTCACCAGTATCACGTGACCATATTGCGGGATCAAGTTGAACCTTATTGAGGTCAGCTGGTTTTTTTTTTAAGTTGACCGCTGACCCGGGACTGGTTGTTGATTGGATCGCAGGCTCAGGTCAGGTCAACTGAATAGAAGGTTATGCTAAGTGCTAGATTTCTACAACATATGAACCATGTGAGCGCCAGCCCAACGGGTCAGGTCAGGTCAGACACTCACACTCACACCTTATCGAGTCTTAATTTTTCGCGCTCTTAATGTGTCTCGACGCTGCTACAGAGCCATGCTACGTCAACAAAAGCTCTTGACAGTCGATGCTTTTCGTTTTCAGGTACGGTTTGGAAAATGTATTTTTCTTTCATTTTTCGCTGGTTTTAATCCAGGTTTAACATAATATAGCTGTAGTTATTTAAGTCAAGCATTGGAGGGATATAAACTTAAAAGCTGAGTGTTTATTTTTAATTTGTTTAGGGCTGCTTTTTGCTCTGAATTGCAGGTTTTGGTATGTCTTAAGATTTTTAATTTCGAATCTACTAAGGTTGCAAGATGCCTGGAGAGCCTATGTCAGAAGAACAGAAACGAAAGAAGAGAGAAAGAGAACGAGAACGACAAAACGATGCACCAGTAATAGCTTTAAGTTGGTGGAAGAAGTTACTCCACAAATTCTTTTCTTGGACACTAAACCGTTTGTTATTTCTACGGATGAGTTATTTCAAGTGGATGCATATTTCTAAAACGTGGTTTAGTCGTTTTTTCATTTGTTTAGGAATGAAACTCGAATTTTTATTGTTAACTGGAATTAAATAACAATCATCTGTACTCCTTTTGGACAGAAATAATCAATCTGTTGCTGGTTTGTTTGGCTTTAAAATGCGAGCGAACAGGAAGTTTTTTTACTCCGCTTGCCTAACTGTTTTTCGATGTGCCTCGACAGTGACAAGAATTTTGCACTTATGTTCTAAACATGTAATCGAAAAAGAGTTCTCGTAAAAGTATAAGGAGAAATATTACCAGCTTGTGTTTTCAGAAGTTTGTTTAGAGCACGTACAGGTAATTTGTTGGAGATCTTGTTTGAAGTTTGTCCTTTCTATCCGATTCTAGTTCTAAGCCAAGCTTGCGTGTTTCAATGAAATACATCGAATGATTAATGATCTCGTTTTCAGAGATAAAGTGGAATAAATAAAGTACATCAATAAAACTCCTTGTTTGACCTTGAACCAAGAAAGACGATCTGTCACATCACGAGCTATAGTACGTCTGTGATTTCTAATTTTAGCGTGATTCCCATTCGCTGGCTTTTGACAGTCGACTTTGAAATGGCTTCTTTCCTTTTACGTTCGCTTGCTGAGGATTTGCTCGTTTTCTTTTAAAACTCTTGCGCTTCAAGAAAAATTAATTGCCTAACTGGTGAATTCGACAGTAGATTTCGCTGGAAAAACCGATATCACACTCATCTCTTGGTGATTCATGCGATCAGTCGGTTTTTCAGGTGAAATTAACCGTGCAATTCACTAGTTAGGCTCAAAGAAAATGTTACATAATTAAGCAATATCCGGGAAAACTAAAAGGCGGACACTTCCAAAGCCTTTTATTTTCACAAATCCTACAGCCAGTAAGAACAAACAAGCCGGGAGTATGGCACGCCGAGTGTAGCAATATTCAATAATTTGATGTACATTCAATTCAGTATTTACATTTATGTAATTTTTTTTAATTTTTTTCAATTTACTATCTATATTTATATCATATTTTTTAAATCCATTTAATTTAATATTTCTACATTTATTTAATTTAATCGGTCTATATCCATTTAATTTAATCCCTAAAAATTCATTCATATTAGTTGGGTCAATCCATGGGAGTAGAAAGATAAGGGCCTGGGAAAGAGTCATTGCAAATACAATATGGCGGACGAGGAAAGTTTTGACATTAATAGAAGAGACCTGCCGGTGTTTTTAGCCTCAGTTTTAGACAAAACGGAATATATTTGCCAAAATGATGAGGGCGAAGGGGCTGCCGAAGCGCATGCCGAAGTTATCGATCAAAGTATCAGGATGCTTAGATCAATAAGAGATTGTCGCGATACTGGAACAAGAAAAGAACCACATTTTGTTCAGCACTAGCTTTTGTTTGATGCCAGTATTGAAGGAGCAACTGAGAAATGTTTAGCACACCATAGTACAAGCGCTGGAAACTGCTACTAGCCACCTTAAGTTGAAGGTATAGAATGTTAAAATTTAAATGTTAAAATTTGATGATTAAGGATCATAACAGAACTCGTAAGTGCACAGTTCAAGACTATTGTTTGCTGCCTTTCATGAAAATGTTGCATTGTTAAAAGAACTTGTACTGTTACTGTTGTAAAATTTTCATTGCTCAGTAAGGGTTATCTATTAACTATTAAGAGTTGACTTCTTAGGAGATGTTGATGAAGTTCAAGGGAATATTAATAAAGCAATGCTCCATTAATAATATTATTGTGGTACATATGTTCCAGAATCAGCAAG